>NC_079211.1:135844864-135999268 GCF_029633865.1 Lampris incognitus | reverse complement strand
AATAGTGGGCTGCGATCCGCAATGGACTGTTGCCTGGCATCGAACAGAGAGCCGGAGAGACGGGGTTCTCACCGTATCTAAACCAGTGATATGATTCCCACTGGAATTTGCCACCTGACCTCTGAGTGATTACCAGCTTCACGGTTTTAGTGTTTATGGGAATCATTGAATCATTTTACAGCCTCGCCTTCTTGACTCACCTGGCGCGGAGTGGGAATGGGTCTCTTCCAGTTACACTAAACATCACTACTGTATTCAGACCCGCAGAACTCCTGTCGGCTTTCGGATCCCATAAATCAACCACTCAAAGAGACAATCAAAGCCTGTTTGATCCTGCGGGCCCCAAGATGACCTACATATCACATGACCTATAAAGGTGGTCCATCTCCGGCCCCATGCCATCTCAGACAGCATAAAACCTGTGTTAAGTTTCTCTGACCCCGAGGGACAAGTTCCAATGAAACTCCCGAGTCAGGGAGGGAAAAGTTATGTTGAATTTAAGGTGCGTTATCTGGCTGTGTCCTACAACGCCATACAATTGTCACTGCGAACAAGTGGATTTTTTTTTTCGTACAAGGGACTCACTATATATCCCAAAATCAATCGATCTTGAATCAAAAGCAGGTTTCGGATTATCTTGAATCAATCTTGAACCCCCCCATCCCCCCTTTTCTCCCCAATTGTATTCAGCCAATTACCCCACTCTTCCAAGCCGTCCCGGTCGCTGTTCCACCCCCTCTGCCGAGCCAGGAAGGGCTGCAGACTACCACATGCCTCCTCTGATACATGTGGAGTCACCAGCCGCTTCTTTTCACCTGACAGTTAGGAGTTTCCCCAGGGGGACATAGCACGTGAGAGAATCACACTATCCCCCCCGAACAGGCGCCCCAACTGACCAGTGGAGGCGTTAGTGCAGCGACCAGGACACATACGCACATCCGGATTCTCACCTGCAGACACGACCAGTTGTGTCTGTAAGGGCACCCGACCAAGCCGGAGATAACACGGGGACTTGAACCGGCGATCCCCGTGTTGGTAGGCAACGGGATAGACCGCCACACCACCCGGACGCCCTCAATCTTGAATGGTCTTGACCCAAAAGCAGATCTTGAACCCATCCATCCATCCATTATCCAAACCGCTTATCCTGCTCTCAGGTTCACGGGGATGCTGGAGCCTACCCCAGCAGTCACTGGGCGGCAGGCGGGGAGACACCCTGGACAGGCCGCCAGGCCGCCCCCACACACACACACACACCTTGATATAACTCGCCCGATATGTTTGCCAATATGTTTGCATACAATACAAATATAAAATTACAGAGATGTGTTATGCGGTGCAAACTCATACAAAACAAACCAAAGGTCACCTTCACACACTGAGGTTCTCCGTATCTTCTCACAGCTGGAGGAGGAGAAAAGATAAAGCGTAACAACTCAGCTCGTTTCAGGGACTGATGTTAACCTTATGCACCACTATTTTCTTACTGCTCTGTGGCAAACACATTGGTGACTGAATAAAGATTACACAACCTAAGTGTCAAATAAGGTAAAACGTGTGATTTACAGAGAATAAGATATGCCTGCGGTGATTTCCCAAGGTACTAGAAACATTATGTTGGGGGTCTGAGTGAGTGGACCGCCGGGTCAGGGCAGAAGATGTGGGAAAGTGAAGTTGCCTCCAGACAGACATGAAGCCTGATCCCATGGAGTCTACAATGGAGGCTCAAACTAACATGACTGATCCCTTCAGCTTTAGCGAGAGGCCAAGAGAGGCGAGCATCAGCTCGGGATTTGATTTTCACATTGTTTTTTAGAACAAAAAACAGGAGGCCGAGGCGTGCTTTTCCTGAAAACAGACTGATTCCCTGATGGACGAGTGAACATCGAAAGCGCATTGGCTCTTCGTGAAGATGGGCTTATACTTTGCATGTGCTGCGCCTGTTGTAAGAACAAAAGTCAGACTTGTTTTTTTCACCCCCCCCCCACCGTGTTTCAGTTTCTGCAAACATTCATTCAACTTCACTAACCACTTACCTTTGCTTTCCAAAGACAAAATTGGGACATAAAAAAAATGTAATGTTTGAAATGTTGGAGAGGAAACATCTAATTGATGGATAATATTACCGTAGACTAAACACTGGGTTTTAATAGGGAGAGACAGAACCATGTTAGACAACAGCAGCAGCGTGGCACTCCTCACTACAGCAAACCACACCCACACATTTCACCAACTTCCGAACTGCATAAAAGTAATTGAAAGGAGAAAGAAAGAGAGAGGAAAAAAAAGGCCGAGCTGCACACAGCCATTCTGGGAGCGAGTGAATATGTGGCAGAACCGTGCGGCGTGCTGGATACCAGGTGTCAATCAACGGTCAGTGGTTGATTATGTTGAGCAAGCTGACAGAGCGTGGGGTTGTTGTAGGGATGTACCTGCTTGGCCGCTCACTAATTGGCAGCTTTCTTGAGCTCCGTTGACCTCGCTCTTCCATTTCTCCTCCCTTCTACCTTCTTTGTCTTCGTCAATCTGGCCTTTCGTTTCGCTGTTTCCACACTTTTGGCAGTAGTTTCCCAACATCTCCAACATCGCCGCTCTTAGGGGCAAACTGGCGCCCTCCCACCACACACCCAGCCCTGCTGAAGAGATGGGGGGTCAGATCTCAGTGGGGGTTGAGTTTGTAGAGGACTGAGTGGGGGTCGGCAGTAGTACAGGACTAGTGTCAGACAGCTGGTCCGGGTTACAGGGGTTCATGTTTGGACACATGCAAGGCGGTGCAACCGCCTCAGCGCTCTGTAAATGCTCTAAGACACAGCCTCTCTCTCTTATTACTACTCTAAGTCATTCCAGCATATCATAGTGGGGGAACAACTAGAACAGGGCCACAACTTCATCGAAATCCATCATGGATGTTACGTTCCATCATTTTATTCCTTGGGAGGCAATGAGAGAAATCCCAGCTGGAATCTGCCCTGTTGTGTAGTGGTTGTTTTGTTTGGTGGGACCATATATGTATGTATATGTATATAATCCAGTGATTCAAGTAAATTCTTTATGAGACAGTACAAGCCTGTTTCATGCCATAAGCAATCATCAGCTGTCAATAAAGTAGACAGCTGATGATTGCTTTTGGCATGAAACAGGCTTGTACTGTCTCATAAAGAATTTACTTGAATCACTGGATTATTTTGCTCCTTATTTGTTGAGCACTTTTCTTACCGTTGAGTGTTTCTTTTAACGAAGTTATACATATATATATACATGTATGTGTGTGTGTGTGTGTGTGTGTGTGTGTGTGTGTGTGTGTGTGTATGTGTGTGTTCAATAAATAAATGTGCACAAATCTTTGTTGAAAGGCTAACTGACACTTTTCCATTGAGGACAAGGCTTCATCAGTGAGTAATTCGACCACCCAGCCTAAACCATGTTAAGGCACAATGCTTACGTGGGGACCAAGCTCTAATGACGACTGTTTGCAAATCTGAGCAGGCAGAAATCGGTGATTCGTTGCATATGACACCTTCAACAAAACCACTGTCTGATCTAAGATAGATTGGGGGGGGGGGGGGTAGAGCAAGACAGGGGGGATGCAAAAGGGAGTGAAAAAGAGCGAGAAAATGGGGTTGATAACAAGAAACAGACCACTCCTGCGTCACAGAACTTCAGCAATTACAGTAAACTGATTCCAGCATTGTGGTATCAATTTATTTCTCGAAGCCCACTCTTCTGCTGTAAATAAGTTAATCAACATTTGCATCACCCCTGGGGTCTTGGAATCATATCAAATTAGATTAGGGAAAGTGTCCTATTTGACAACCAAGCACCAAAGGTACGTAAAAATGCCTAGCCCATGAAATATGTTCAGACTGCGGATAAATTTATTGGGTTCCTATGGTATAAAATTGGAAGTGAATGCATGGCTCTAACTGTATTTCAACCACTGCAGGAAAAAAAAAAGAAACTTGGGTGTGCAAGGCAGGCAGCAATTAGGCCTACATGGGAGAAGGCAATGAGGACATTTTGTTAATCCTTTGGTCTCTGACCTAGAGGAAGTCACGATAACGACATAATGTATTCCCAAAGACAGCCAAAACAGCCATGAGAAAAGCCTACTCAGCTGAAGAAAATTACTTTGGCTTGTTTGGTTTCAATTACAATTTTGCATTTTGGCCACATATCAAAAACCTAGGGTGCCATAAGCGTCATTTCAAAGTGCTAAATGGCTGTTTGTTTGTCGCTTTCATTTCCATCTACCGGATACCAATTGTGCAGAGATTTAACAATGTAACACAATGTGCATGTACTCCAACAAAAACTTCATTTGCAAAGGCCAGTTCTTCGCAAGCATTGGAACAAACCTTTAGGTGAGACCACTTTCAAACCTCTCAGCACTATTAACAGAGCAGAAAAAAATAAAAATAAAAATTTGTTGCATTTTGGCACCGATAGTCAAGCTTCTTACATGGGCCTAATATGGGGAGGACGTCGTATTGTAAAAGCTTCGTCTAGATGGACGGGTCTAAGCCATTTACGAGTCTGTGACTGGTTAAAATCTGGGAGGAAAAAACAAGAGAAATTCTCCTTCCAGAACACTCTGCAGCAGGTTGTCATTATCACACACTTAGTGGCCAGCAACCATCTTCAGAAGCCCACCGGATCATTCGGTTTGATTCAGATAACAGCAGGAATCAGTTCACACCAGAGTTTTGGAGAGAAACCACTTGCTAGGGATCAGCAGTTACCCTTTCCATTCGGTCTTGAGCATCGCAGCAAAAGAAAGGCAAGGCACATACAGTACGACTTTCCTAGGTACTAACTCCAATGGGGCTTTGAATTAAGATTCAACATATTCTAGTTTAAAAAGATCAAAGAAGGTTGAATCAGTTCATCTGGATACAACGCTTATTGACAGATATGTTTCTTCACTCAACCAATGGGCATCTTTAGCTCTTCAGTGACATCTTCATCACTCAACTAAGTGACATCAACTAAGTCATCAACTATATCACTCAACTGAGTGATGAAATGTATCGGTCAATAAACGTTGTATCCAGATGAACTGATTCCACCTTCTTTGATCTTCTTAGCTGGATTATTGAGCATGCATCAAGATAGTTTACAAAGAGTTTTCTGCTTTAAAGGATAGCACAAGGCACAAATTACATCTACATCTGTCAAGGGGAAACTGTGAAGCGAGTCTCGCAACCTCTATCCAAAATCAGACATGTAATAATTCCAAGTATTTTGCAACTTTGCAACATGGTCGTAAAAATACTACCAGATAAGGAATTGCGCTGTTTTGGACCAAATACTCAGTAAAAGCCACGGCAATTCAAAGATTGAGTAAAGATAAAAGAATGTGGTTTAGATGACTGTACCATATAATGTACTGTAGAATTATTCTTTCGACATCATCATTAGTCCAACAACATCTGGTGATACTTAACTTGCCAATTGTGGCTTTTTAGTTTTTCAGTGAATGATGCATCAGAAGGTAATATCATCACAGGGTACCGTCATGTCAGGATGTGCACTGCAAATGGTATGAAAAACAGCAATATGTGTGTTGTGTATATACGGGTCTGCTTCCATGTCTGTTTAAACCTATGGTCCTATAGTCTGTTGCTCAGACTCTCGCTCTCTCAAAAGCATGCACATGAAGAGCAGATGCTCACACATTTAGTTCAAAGCGAACCAGCAGGAAGGCACACTGCTGGTTTTGTATTGCCCTGAAATATATTCCTTCAGTTTCTAAGAGCCTGCCCACTGCTTTACTTCCATACATGTGCTGCCCCAAGCATTAACAGCAGTGTAGCCAACTGTGAGCCAAAGGTCTGGCAGGTAATGCAGTCTGACAATGTTGGACTAATAAAAACAATTAAACTCTTAAGAAAAATTAAAAGAAGTGCTGACTCTGAAAGCCCTTTCCCTCCTCTCCTGCTCTTCTGATGATCATTCAACGCCATTTCATGGCATTTTGAAGTCAATGAGCCAGAGATGGACATTAAAATAATGAGGTAAACAGTACTGCAGAATGAACTTCAAACCCCACTGTTTCAAATGTTGGACTGCATCTCTCAACTTCATGTGTTGCGGTTCTCGTATTCAATTATTTCTAGTGTTAGGCTTAGCAAGAACACTGCAGGTGAACACCAATGGTGGGGGAAAAAAATTACAAATGTCTAGGGTGCTAAACTGCAACAGCCTGAACATGTGCAAGGCAAATAAGTTGTCATCTACAATTTCCATGTATGGCTTACTGACTGCTGCAGCCATTTCAGACATTACAGTGCAAAGCAGCAGGCTGTGAGAACACAGTACACCTAGCCAGCATACAAAGGCTGCTCTGTCCAATTCCAACGCTGTGGTGGGGAAAAGAGCCTTGCAGGAAGACTCCCATCATTTCCCTGGATGGAGCAAATCGTACAGGTGCACATTTTAAGTAAATGACGATGATAAGTAAGGGAATGGAGGTTTAATTGAAGGCTGCCATAGCCATCATCGCTCCCTCACTAGTGGTGGTTACGGTTTCAGCAGAGCGCGCTGCTATCCCTTTGACTTGAGATCACCATTGCTTTAAGGCATTGGTTCTCAACCTGGGGTCGAGACCCCCGAGGGGGTCGCGAGATAATTTACGGGGGCCGCAAGATAATTGTGGAGAAAAAAAAACATATTTTAGACTGAGGAATAGTTTTTACATTACGTCGCCTGTACCAGTGATATAACTTGCCTTAGAATAGATTTTATTGAGGGTGTTTATCAGATTCAAAGTGTGTGTGCACGAGACGCCGTTTTTTCAATAAATCTAAAAATACTAATTAAAGCCAAATTTAATTAGTTGTTCCTTTTTTCTTTCTTTTTTTAAAAAACTTTTTCCCCCCTTTTCTCCCCAATTGTATCTGTCCATTAGCCCACTCTTCCAAGCCATCCTGGTCGCTGCTCCACCCCCTCTGCCGATCCGGAGAGGACTGCAGACTACCACATGTCTCCTCCCATACATGAGTCGTCGCCAGCCGCTTCTTTTCACCTGACAGTGAAGAGTTTCACCAGGGGGATGTAGCACGTGGAAGGATCACGCTATTTTTCCCAGTTCCCCCTCACCCCCCAAACAGGCACTCTGACCGACCAGAGGAGGTGCTAGTGCAGCGACCAGGACACATGCTCACATCTGGCTTCCCACCCACAGACACGGCCAATTGTGTCTGTAGGGACACTCGACCCAGCCGGAGGTAACACGGGGATCCGAACCGGCGATCCATGTTGGTAGGCAACGGAATAGACCGCTATGCTAGCCATATAACTGAGAATAAGTTGTTCTGTCTGTGGGCAAAGCAATGATCTTCCTACATGAGTTTGGTAGCGTTCATGTGTTTTACTACAGTAATCCTTGAACAGTCTTGGGCAGACAGTTTATGAGTGATCAATGTGTTTGCATCGGGGTGTTGCAAGTTAAATGTCCCAGTACTGGGGGGGGGGGGGGTCGTGAACACCAACCTGATTATTCTGGGGGGTCGCGACTCAAAAAGGTTGAGGACAACTGATTTAAGGCATAATTTCATTCCCAGCTACCAAAATTAGATGAATGTAGTTTTCGCAGTACTGAAGAGTAAATACACATTTCATAATTTAAATATCTTCTGCAAGAAGTGCCTGAGACATTTATTACCTAATGTGATTAAAATAATTTCAAAAAGCAACTGATGTCATTCATACTGACCATTTTAAGTTGTGTTGGCATACAGTGTAAAAACAACCCTCACTTTCCACATGCTCAGTTACACATTGGTTTGGACAGTCCATTGGTCAGTTGTCTTAACACACAAAAATCCTTCATTAAACTTTGTCCTTAAACTATCACATTTCCTTTTATTGATTTATTTTCAAATAAAGAGACAGCTTGCATGTTTCTAATCCTCAAATACAAACATCGTAATATGGACAACCATCTTGATATGCATATGGTGCATGGGGGGAAAATGGCAGAGTGATACCTGTGTAACAGTTTTTTTACACGTTTTTTTGACTGGGACTATTTCAACTAAGTAAGACCCATGGGACATCTGGGTAGCATAGCGGTCTATTCTGTTGCCTACTAACATGAGGATCGCTGGTTTGAATCCCTGTGTTACCTCTGGCTTGGTCGGGTGTCCCTACAGACATAATCGGCCACGTCTGTGGGCGGGAAGCTGGATGTGGGTATGTGTCCTGGTCACTGCACTAGCGCCTCCTCTGGTTGGTCGGGGCACCTGTTTGGGGGCGGGGGGGACAGCGCGATCCTCTCATGCGCTACATCCCCCTGGTGAAACTCCTCACTCTCAGGGGAAAAGAAGCGGCTGGCGACTCCACATGTATCAGAGGAGGTATGTGGTAGTCTGCAGCCCTCCCCGGATCGGCAGAGGGGGTGGAGCAGCAAGCGGGGCGGCTCGGAAGAGTGGGGTAATTGGCCAGATACAATTGGGGAGATAAAGGGTGGGTGGGTGGGGGGGGGGGAGTAAAAAAAAAACCTAAGTAAAACCCCAGAAGTCCTCATTTGACAAGGTTTCCTCTTGATATTTCAATAGTTCAGAGTCACCGGTTTGTGGACCATGACTATCAACTGTAAAAGTAACGCTCTTTAGATTTTCAAGTAAGAACTTTACTTCTTAGACTGACGTCCAGATGTCGCATCATACTTTGTCAGGAGGTTCTCTATACTGTACATGAAAAACAACTCCAAAATAGCTCAAACTTTTCAAATATCCAAGCTGACCAAAATCCTAGTTTCTTTCCAAAATCATTTTTAAAACACTTGTTAAAAAACATTTCATGAATATGACATGACTTCAAAAATCACTTATTTTCACAGCAGTAACAACACATGTTTTTAATTACATCAGCAGATTAAAACAATGGCAAAAACAGATCAGAGAACAAAAGCACATTTACAGAACATGAATGAACCCAACAGGAGCCAACAGTCCAGCTCTTCACTGACGTCGAGTTTGGGAGATGAGCAGCATGAATGACTGCATTATCATCAAATTCTGAATGAAACTAGATTCAGTACACCTCTGTGAAAAATCTCGCTCTCTATCCCTCCCCCCATTCCCTCACACTTAATCACACGCTTCTCAGAAAATTACTCCAAGATACTGACCTGAACATCCATCCCGTACATGGGGAGACAGAGTGTGACATTCCTACAGGGATTACAAGACTGGGTAGTGTGTCTTAAAGGATTATCCTGGCAGCCGCCCGCTGTCTTTTAGAAGATGTGTGGGTATCATCAGACTCATAATACGCAGCAGGAGTGTCCAGAGGTCAAAGGCGAAATGGTCAAATGAAGAGCATTTCTTAATCTGAGAGGTCTCCTCGGGTTCATTACTGCCGGCGTGAGGACACATCGTGATGACCCCGGGACCTAAAGCTGGTAGCAGAGGTAAAGGAAGAGGTAAAGGGGAAGAGACAATAAGAGACAATATAATCCTATTAACCCTCTACAAGACACATCTCAGGTAGTTCGGGTCCAGGGAATAACTATAGGGAAAACAGGCAGATGAAAGTGAGGGGAAAAAAGGGAGGACAAGCTGCCCTATATGAGATACAAGATTAGAAATTGGGAGTTATAGAAATGATAAATAATATAGCTTAGCATAAACTGACAGACGGAGATAAACGTAAGCAAAGGCGCATGACGAACAAGCAGCTGAAAAACAGCTTCAGGTCTTGGTGGTGACACCCTCTCTTATGGGTGTAGCCCGCCGTCCCTCAGTAGTTGTTACTCGCTCTATGGTCTCGCACGGAGCAGACGGCCAGAAAACTTGGCAGACGCGCTCTTGCTAAGGGCGAAGTCAAGTCTCCAAAAATTGCTTCCATACCCTGGTCCAGATTCCCCACCAAGTACTCCATTTCATTAGCACCGACACCATCCAGTTCCCGAGGAAGTTGCTATCACTCGAACGCTGACATGTCTGTGGAAGGTCTTCACTGCAGCACAGATGTGAGCAAACACCCTGCAGCATTCACTGAAAGATGGTGTCTGTCAATGGACTCTGCCTTCTTTTCATTCATTCGAGGTGTGAGAGACAAAGCAGTGAGTCTCTCTCAAGAGAAAGAGCTGTGGCATCTCATTATTACCAATCCCAAAAAAACAGTTGAAGTAGCAGAATAGATCAGAAAATTTGGACTTGCACATTACACAGTTCTTACTGAAAATGTTAACTGTGCAAGAATATGTTTGTTTTGGAGCATGTACTTTACTGTGCGAGTCCTATTTCTTTGCTCTACTTTGAGTTCATTGACTCTGCACCTGAAGAAGTTTGGTTTTGTTTTTTTGTCTGTGTGAGTCTTTGGGACACTAAGATGTAGCAACATACAACATGCACTGGATTTCATAAATTGCTTCCAAAATCTGGGATGAAGTCCATCATCATCAACAAGAAAGGGCCTCTTCAGGAGGTTGTTGCTTGGTTGTCATTGTTTTTGTTGTGGGTATATGGGAGAGGGTTGACTGGCCCATGGTATTGTGTCATGGTGCTGGAAAGAAATCAACATAAACTTGGGAGATTCATCGCAACAGAACAAAATAGGGCTTTAATCATGCACATGATGATTCCTGGATACCATCCATCCATGGCTGAAGAGGGTGGGGTGAAGACAGAGACAGAGAGAGAGAGGGAGAGAGTGGGAGAGGGAGAGGGAGAGAGAGAGAGAGAGAGAGAGAGAGCGCATAAAAACAATACAGGGAGATCGAGACCAGTGCCAGATGAAGACAAAGTGATAAAACAAAGGGAAAGAAAAGTACAATGAAAGAAAGAGTGATAGAGAGCAGGAGGGTACAGCAACAAATCACTTATGGCATTCTAGTCAGTGTGCAATACACTAGCCAAGGCTGATTCACGTGGTTCTTGTAACCTGCCCCAGAAATGCATGTTTAACTGTTGGGGGGGGGGGTTTGTATAACAAATGAAATGAGGTGGTCTGCAATGGTGCAAATGAAATGAGTGAACAATGTTTTTACTGGAGCTCACATGCTACTGCTGTTAACGCTTGATGTGGCTGGACTACGCTGCACTGTGGAACACTTGTACCAAGTTCTTCAGTGTTTGCCATGTTTGTTTGCCAGCCAACACCCAAATGTAAACTGTGGGAGAAAATCATGAGTTTCTTAGATTCAGGAGGAGTGTCACCATAACAAATTAGAGCAAGGAGGACAGTAACAAACTTTCCAAGTTAGCCTTAGTTGCCTGGTTATATTGAATTAAAATCTGAAAGTGGAAAATAGAAATTGTTGTGCCAGCAAACTTTCCAAGTTATGCCGAGTTGCTTGGTTATATTGAATTAAAATCTGCAAGTGGAAAATAGAAATTGTTGTGTCTCAACAAAAGACACATTGTACGCACATATTTTAAAACTGACTCTTGAATCTTTTTTTTGTTACCAATTCCATAAAAAAAATCCAATAAATTAATAGATTTGTTGATGAACACAAAAGAAAGAGACAAAGAGAGAGAAAGTAAGAAAGAGAGGAGTTAACTGATTAATTTTTATATGCTCTGTATATCTTACATTTACAAACTTACTGTAACTTATTGTTAAGCATCTCTATTAGAATCTGTTGCTTTTTTGCAGGGAAGGGGCGACATGGAAAAAAAAAAACCCAGGCTCCTTTGGGTGTAACAAGGGAACGCAGCTTGTAAGGTTACAGGGAGTTCGACCACAACTCAGAAAGGTAAGTGTCCGGTACTGACTCATTACGTGAGAGCAAGCAGCTGCTTGGATGTGAGAGTTTCACATCAGAGCAACCTTGCACTGGATAACCAACGCTGGACGCACAACTGAAAGCAGAACTAGTTTTGATAAATATAATATAACATGACAGAACTCTGAGGTGAAGGGTATTTTAAGGGAATGGGGGAGGGAGAGAGACATTTGTTTCTTTGTTTTCTTTTTTATGGTCATTTATTATATCAATACCATAAACCAGTGAAGGGGAACAGTTATCATGCAAAGGAGTGCGGGGACTGTGTTTTGGGATCAAGCATGTGGACTCTGTATCAGGAATCAGGAACACTTTACTTGTCATTTCATTTTCCCCAGCTCACAGCAGTGCAACACAAAGACAAAAACACATACCCAAAAACTACAAGAACTTCAAGAACACACATACTAACTAACAAATATATTTAAACTAAGACATACACTCACTGGCCACTTTATTAGACACACCTTGCTAGTACCGGGTTGGACCCCCTTTTGCCTTCAAAACTGCCTTAATCCTTCGTGGCATAGATTCAACAAGGTACTGGAAACATTCCTCAGAGAGTTTGGTCCATATTGACATGACAGCATCACGCAGTTGCTGCAGATTTGTCGGCTGCACATCCATGATACGAATCTCCCGGTCCACCACATGGCAAAGGTGCTCTATTGGATTGCTTTGCTTTCATGTTGTTGACGCCAAATTCTGACCCTACCATCCGAATGTCGCAGCAGAAATCGAGACTCATCAGACCAGGCAACGTTTTTCCAATCTTCTATTGTCCAATTTTGGTGAGCCTGTGCAAATTGTAGCCTCAGTTTCCTGTTCTTAGCTGACAGGAGTGGCACCCGGTGCGGTCTTCTGCTGCTGTAGCCCATCCGCCTCAAGGTTCGACGTGTTGTGCGTTCAGAGATGCTCTTCTGCATACCTCGGTTGTAATGAGTGGTTATTTGAGTTACTGTTGCCTTTCTATCAGCTCGAACCAGTCTGGCCATTCTCCTCTGACCTCTGGCATCAACAAGCCATTTTCGCCCACAGAACTGCCGCTCACTGGATATTTTCTCTTTTTCGGACCATTCTCTGTAAACCCTAGAGATGGTTGTGCGTGAAAATTCCAGTAGATCAGCAGTTTCTGAAATGCTCAGACCAGCCCGTCTGGCACCAACAACCATGCCACGTTCAAAGTCACTTAAATCACTTTTCTTCCCCATTCTGATGCTCGGTTTGAACTGCAGCAGATCGTCTTGACCATGTCTACATGCCTAAATGCATTGAGTTGCTGCCATGTGATTGGCTGATTAGAAATTTGCGTTAACGAGCAGTTGGACAGGTGTGTCTAATAAAGTGGCCGGTGAGTGTATATCCAAACTTAAAAAAAAAACACTGTCCAGGGGATCGAACACCAGCCAGGATGGCTGTCAGAACTGCCGGTCTGCATGGTTAGCAGTTAGCTTAGCATGTATTTGTTTGCATGCATGTATACGTGTGCACATCTGTCAGAGAGTCTGCGTATTTGCTGTGAGCCCATCAAGAGAGATAAAATGATGAAGTGAAATTCGTTAGCAGTAAAAAGTAATTTAAGACAAAGCAGCAATCAATAGCAGTCTTGCATCGATGCTTAATTTTGCTTTGGGCAACGTAGAATAGATTTGTGCTAGACTTTAAAAAAAAAACAAGAAAAAAGGTAAATTATAGAAAAGAACTCTGAGCCAAGCACATTTTTAATGTTAACGGGTGTTGTAATGTTCTTTTTAACTCACCTGTAGCTTATTTCTGACCAAGAGAAGATTCTGGTTTCTGGGTGTGATGCACGCGACGCCTCCGTCTCGGTGGTGCGTCTTCATCATCAAAGATACTTTCCTCCGTGGACTGTCGCTCACACACAAGGCTCCGTCCTGTACAATAATGTGTATGTGTGCACAAGCAAACACACACACACACACACACACACACACATTCATTTTTGAACTTATCTCTTATACGTATATGTATGTTTGTCTTTGTTTTGACTCCAACATCATTAAAAAGTCATTAGACAAAACTTTTTAATCAGCACTTAATTCGTAAATTTTGAGGCGTTGGAGCTTATGCTGACTACAGGAGGGCGGCACGGGGACATGAATTTGAGGTACTGGAGCGCAACGCAGTTAACTTTGCATTATAATTATAAGCCAAATATCCATCCATCCATTATCCGGACCGCTTATCCTGCTCTCAGGGTCGCGGGGATGCTGGAGCCTATCCCAGTAGTTATTGGGTGGCAGGCGGGGAGACACCCTGGACAGGCCGCCAGGCCATCACACAGGGCCCACGCCCACACATACAAACATAGACACACACATTCATGCCTAGGGACAATTTAATATGGCCGATTCACCTGACCTACATGTCTTTGGACTGTGGGAGGAAACCGGAGCACCCGGAGGAAACCCACACAGACACAGGGAGAACATGCAAACTCCACACAGACGACGACCCGGGATGACCGCAAGGTTGGACTATCCCGGGGCTCGAACCCAAGACCTTTTTGCTGTGAGGCAAACGTGTGGAATATATACTTAAAAACAGAATACAAACCATTAGCATTATCAAATTGTAAATGACAACACACATATATTTGCCTATACTTACCTACTAGGGGATTTCCTACCAGGTGTTCTGAATTTCTTTTACCAAAGAAATTTGAGATGTTGGTTTTCCTCTTGGCCATTTTATGGCCTTTTTCAAGCAAACTTGAGATTGTTTTTTTTTTTTGGCAACGTTTTCACTCACTCACTGACCCAACTTTAGTTTCGATTTCCTTGTTTCCAATGTTTTGGAGCCTGTTTTTCCTTTTCACATCAGCAAATGCAAATCAAATAGGAACTTCTACCTCAATTTTATATTGTTTATTTCGAGTTTTATTTAGTTTATGAACTTTAAATAAACAATTACTATAGCCTATAACAAACATTACATATATATATATAAATCCAGTGAGTCAAGTAAATTCTTTATGAGACAGTACACGCCTGTTTCATGCTGGATTATTTTGCTTCCTTATTTGTTGAGCACTTTCCCTACCGTTGAGTGTTTCTTTTAATAATATACAATATACATATGCAATATACAATCATCAGCTGTCAAACTGACAGCTGATGATTGCTTATGGCATGAAACAGGCTTGTAGTGTCTCATAAAGAATTTACTTGAATCACTGGATTATTTTGCTCCTTATTTGTTGAGCACTTTTCCTATCGTTGAGTGTTTCTTTTAACAAAATTTTATATATATATATATTTTTTTTTTTTTTACATGGACCTGGAGCTCCCAGAACGCAGGTTAGAAACCCAGCACAAATTAAGGCCTGCTTTTAATAATGCAATTCATTTAAAATGGGAAAGTTCCCTTGATGGCTATAATATTTAAAAATCAGAACTTTCTGTAAGATTCATTCATGTACATCAAGCGCTCTATGTAACAACTACATGCATTTGCTTTTACTGCACTTTCTTCCACATATTTATCAAAAAATGGTAACTGGGACTTCCGGTGGAGAGAGGAATGGAGTAGATGCATTTGTCACGCTCCTCCGTCACCTTACTAATTATAACTTGTTAAAACCCCAAACTTAATCTCATCTTTTATAGCAAAGACAGACGCCGTCTTCAACTCGCACCATGGCCAGCAAAGCCAAGCAGACTAAGAAAGAAGATACCAAAAAAAACGAACTGTCCACCCAAGCTAACCAGATTAGCAAACCTGTTCTGACTAGCCAGCTAGAGGAGCACAGCAAGTCTATATCATCATCCCTCTCAACCAAATTCAAGTCGCTGTTCGCATCTATCGAAACTAAATTAGATGCAGTACAGGCCAAAGTGACTGATTATGGCAAGCAAATTGCAAGTCTGGGGACCAATGCCAATTTAACTGAGGACCACATCCAGGCCCTCGAGGCATCATGCTCCACCCTAGCTGATGCATGTGCTCAAATCAAAGCCAAGAAAGCCAGTGCGGAGGAACGAAGCTAATGAAATGATATTAGGATTTGTCGGTCTACCAGAGTCTATTGAGAGTCCCTGGCTCACAGCTTACTTCTCTGAAGCCCTGGTACAGAATCAGCGACCAACTGCTACAGACTCCCCCGGACTGTGTCCATTGTACTGTATCTGCTAAGCTGTGACAAGGAGACAAACCCAGACCTGTGACTGTATGCTTCCATCGACATCAAATTAAGGAGTTGGTTGTTTGGGAAGCCCACAAATGAAGGAATGACCTGAAGTACTGTGATACATTGGTCAGCATCTACGAGGACTGTCCTGGAGCAGCGTGTAACTTACTGCGATGTCATGGCTAAGCTCTACAACCTGGGCCTGCAGCAAGCTCTTCTATACCACGCAAAGCTTTCAGAACACTGACAGAGAAGGCAACAAGAAGTGGTTCTCCTCGGTCGAGGAAGCCACCGCTTTTGTGAGATCATGGCCGCATTCAAAATACTGGTATTCTAACCTGTGCCCTGTGCTAGAGGTCTGCAAGCCACTGAGTCAATTCGGGCCGGGCTCGGCCTTTTTTTTTTTTTTTATATAGATCAGGCTCGGGTCAGACTCAGGCTCGTTTAACTTCCCACATGCAGAGCACACATAGGCCACTGTATAAAAGATTGTTATATTGATTACATTATAAACATTATACATACACTTGTACGCATGCATTACACATGACAGATGACAATGCTGTGTGTGTGTTTGTGTGTGTATCAGAGAAAAAGTGCATCAGAGAGAGTGCGCATCAGAGAGAGCTTTAAGTGATATTGGTGTTTTTATGCATTCTCAATAATCCAGGTAAGAAAATCTCAGAAAGTTGAATCAGTTCATCTGGACACGTTTATTGAGAGAGAAACGTTTCATCACCCATCTAAGTGACCTCTTCAGTCTCAACTGACTGCAGGTATCCCCACCCTTATAAACAATACAGTTGCATAACGACCAAAAACTATCGGTTTCATATGCATAAGGGCGGGGATACCTGCAGTTAGTTGAGACTGAAGATGTCACTTAGATGAGTGATGAAACGTTTCTCTCTCAATAAACGTTGTGTCCAGATGAACTGATCCAACTTTCTGTTATACTGGTCTCGGTCTCAGGTCAGGCTAGGGCTTGAACACCATGGGCCAGGGCCGGGCTAGGGCTGGAGTTTGAATGGGGAAGAAAGGTGATTTAAGTGACTTTGAACGTGGCATGGTTGTTGGTGCCAGACGGGCTGGTCTGAGTATTTCAGAAACTGCTGATCTACTGGGATTTTCACGCACAACCATCTCTAGGGTTTACAGAGAATGGTCCGAAAAAGAGAAAATATCCAGTGAGCGGCAGTTCTGTGGGCGAAAATGCCTTGTTGATGCCAGAGGTCAGAGGAGAATGGCCAGACTGGTTCGAGCTGACAGAAAGGCAACAGTAACTCAAATAACCACTCATTACAACCGAGGTATGCAGAAGAGCATCTCTGAACGCACAACACGTCGAACCTTGAGGCAGATGGGCTACAGCAGCAGAAGACCGCACTGGGTGCCACTCCTGTCAGCTAAGAACAGGAAACTGAGGCTACAATTCGCACAGGCTCACCAAAATTGGACAATAGAAGATTGGAAAAACGTTGCCTGGTCTGATGAGTCTCGATTTCTGCTGCGACATTCGGATGGTAGGGTCAGAATTTGCCGTCAACAACATGAAAGCATGGATCCATCCTGCCTTGTATCAACAGTTCAGGCTGGTGGTGGTGGTGTAATGGTGTGGGGGATATTTTCTTGGCACACTTTGGGCCCCTTAGTACCAGTTGAGCATCGTGTCAACGCCACAGCCTACCCGAGTATTGTTGCTGACCATGTCCATCCCTTTATGACCACAGTGTTCCCATCTTCTGATGGCTACTTCCAGCAGGATAACGCGCCATGTCATAAAGCTCGAATCATCTCAGACTGGTTTCTTGAACATGACAATGAGTTCACTGTACTCAAATGGCCTCCACAGTCCAGATCTCAATCCAATAGAGCACCTTTGGGATGTGGTGGACCGGGAGATTCGCATCATGGATGTGCAGCCGACAAATCTGCAGCAACTGCGTGATGCTATCATGTCAATATGGACCAAACTCTCTGAGGAATGTTTCCAGTACCTTGTTGAATCTATGCCACGAAGGATTAAGGCAGTTCTGAAGGCAAAAGGGGGTCCAACCCGGTACTAGCAAGGTGTACCTAATAAAGTGGCCAGTGAGTGTATATATATATATATATATATATATATATATATATATATATATATATATATATATATATATATATATATATATATATATATACTGCCCCCTTTTAGTTTTGTAAGACAGCAAACACTTCACTGGTGTTTTCATAATTCTTATGTGGGTTGTGTTTATGTGGACTCGACACACAACTCAAGCAGCTTAATGGCTGTTTCTGATGTATGACTTTTTCAAGGTGAGCTGTTACACGAGATTTCACCATTATGTAGTGGGGGGTCTTAGTACCTCTTGTGGGAATGATGTTGTCACTCCCAACTTCAACTTCTCCTACAATTGTCTTACAGGCGATGGGACATCTTTAAAAACTGCCTTACTTGCACAAGGTCTTATGTAAACTTGGTCACTTCCCTTCTGGTGAACAATAGGAAAATGTATGAGATTATGTCTTGTTATATTTATTTGCATTAGGTGTGTTTAAGTTTCTTTTTCTGTCTTTTAGTTTATATTATATATTAATATTTAACATACTCTAGAAGGGGAGGCACCCCCCCTTTTTTGTATTGATTTGAATTCATGAAGGGAAGTTGTAAATTGTTTAAAGAAAGAATGTTTATAGTGTAATGCCAGTGCTCTTAACTAAACAGTTTTGTTATCAGGCCTAGTAGTTACTGAGGCGGTTTCAGCTCTTTCCTTCTTTTTGTAATTACTGTCGGTACTTTCAGAAGGTTACATTATGACTAATGGAAATTCCAACCGAAATGGGTTAGTGAGCATAGAAAAAAGAGGAAGCTTTATAAGGGTTTTGGATTTATTAACAGGGTTGGGTTTTTATTTTTTTTCTCTCTCTCTCTTTTTTTTCCTCTGGCTATATTGTTATGTTATGATCCCACCCCCCAGGTGCCATCAGAACACATGTTTCTTCCACGGCGTAGTGTAAGCAACCTCAAGGGCTGCAGGTTTGTCTCATGGAATATTAGGGGAGTCAATAGAGCCATCAAAAGGAGTAAAATGATAGCACGCACCTCGCTCAAAGGGGATATTTTCTTCCTCCAGGAAACCCATCTCAGACCCTCTCATATCTCATGTATTAAGAGACCCTGAATGAGTCACATATTTCACTTGAAGTTTTCTGAAAGGTCGAGAGGGGCAGCCGTTGTAATCGGCAAAAATTTAACATTTGAACCTTCAAAATCTACTGAGGATCCCGATGGTTGCTTTGTTGCTGTCTTGGGCAGGTTGTTCAATATCCCTGTGATTGTAGCATGTATTCATGCCCTCACTTGGGATGATGACAGATTTATTACTTTTTTTCCCACTCTTCCTGACATTGACAGTCATTACCTGATTTTAGGTGGTGATTTCAATCTTATTCTAGACTCTGATTTTGATACATCTTCCTCTAGATCTTTCACTTTGTCTAACTCTGCCACAATACTGAAAACTTTTATGGACCAGCTCAGTGTAAGTGACCCTTGGAGATCCACCCATCTGTCTATAAAAGCTTTCTCCTTTTTCTCCCACATACATCATTTGTATTCAAGAATAGATTCCTTTCTTATTGAAAATAGACTTTTACATTGGACTAATTCCAGTATGTACCATTGCATAGTGATCTCAGATCATGCCCCCACGTCAGTTGACATACGTTTCCCTAATCACAGGTCTTCATCCTGACAGTGCAGGCTTTCTCCCTATTATTAACCAATACGCAATTTAAAAAATTATTTTCTGATGAAATCTCTCACTTTCTCCGGATGAACGATACTCCCAACATTGTGAGAGGCATCCTGTGGGAGGCGTGGAAGGCTTACCTGTGGTGACAAGCTATTTCTTTTGTTTCCCGCTGATGGGGATATAGGATCAGCTCCAGAGGGTTGATATCCAATATACCACTACCCCCAACCCTACAGCCAACACCTAAAACTTCAAGCTGAGATTGAGCTCTTGTCAACAGTTAAGACTGAAAGACAGTTGTTACAATCAAAGAAACTATACTTTGAAATGGGAGAAAAGGCAGGTAAACTTCTCGCTCACCGGGTCAGAAGAGCAGCAATCTCAAGACTGATCCCTAGGATAAAATCGTCACTTGGGACCACTGTCTCTGACCCAAAAGTTATGAATGACATTTTCTTAAACTTTTACTCTGATCTTTATTTCTCAGAGTACCTACCTGAGGTCTGGAGTGGCCATAACCCTCTGGAGCTGATCATATTCCCATAAAATCAGCAACAACCTCACTAACAGTTTAGGAGCCACGATTTCAAACTTCAAGGTACAAGAGGCAGTCAGACTGCTACAAAAAAGTAAATCCCCCAGCCTGGATGGATATATAGTAGAATTTTATAAAGCATATTCTAATTTAATTTCCTCTCTTCTAGCAAACGTTTACAATGAATCCTTCTTCAAGGGCCAATTACCTCGGACTTTATCCTAAGCCGCCATCTATCTCTTGTTAAAAAAAAAGATAAAAGACCCCCTTGAATGTAACAATTATAAGCCCATATCTCTCTTAAATGTCAACCAAAAGATCCTAGCTAGGGTTTTAGTTTCATGTTTACAACAGGCCCTACCAACTCTGATTTCAACAGACCAAAATTGTTTCATGGTTGGAAGGAGCTCCACTTATAAAACTAGAAGGTTCCGCAATATAATCAGCTCCCCCAGTCCTGACAATCCTGAGGCTGAAAAAACATTAATCAGGGTTGAGTGGAAATACCTTTACTATGTCATGGAAAAATGTGGCTTTAGTTCTGATTTTATTGCTTGGGTTAGGTTGCTCTACTAATCTCCTCTTGCTTGTGTTCTCACCAATGGCATGAGGTTTCACCCCTTTTCTCTCCGCTGTGGCAGCAGATAGAGATGCCCTCTCTCCCCCTATTTGCTATGGCCATGGAACCCTTAGCCATTTGGATTCGAGAAGAGGGGAGATTTGAGGGCATCATCAAGATTGGTATCACTCACAAGCTGTCCTTATATACAGATGATCTACTGTTATATGCCTCCAATCCAGTTTCATCCCTCCCAGTTGTCAAATTTTTTTAATTCCATTCGGCAAATACTCTGGACATAGGTTAAATTTCTATAAAAGGGAATTCCTCCCCATCAACGCTCTATCTAAAAAAATACCACGGTCTCTCTTTCTATTCAGAGTTGTCTTTGAAAGTTTTGAATAATTGGCGGTGTTTATTACAACTTTGTTTGATGATCGCTTTTCTAAAAATGTTCACCCTCTTTTTGAGAAATATAAACTTGACGGTCCTCTTTACTCTTGCCCCTAATTGGCTGTGTTAACCTTATAACGACAGTGATTCTTCCAAAAATTCTGTACTTATTCCAATACATTTCAATTTTTATTAGAAAATCTTTTTAGGTCAGCTAGATCAGATGGTGTCATCATTTCAATGCGCCGAAAAACCTCCACACATTAAGAAAACCATTCTACAACTCCCCAGAAAGTCGGGTGGTCTGACATTACCCAAATTTATTCAGTATTACTGGGCGTGCAACATTGACAAATTATGTTATTGGACCGATAGCAGGGTCAAGATATGTATTTCATGGGCCCAAATGGAACTACTGTCTTCAAAGCCCTCCCTCCAGTCTGTGATTACTGTACAACTTCCCTTTAAAATGCACAATATTTCCCAAAACCCAGTTGTTACCAATTCAATTAAGATCTGGATACAATTCAATAAACATTTCGGGCTGGACAAACCCTCTACTTTAGCCCCAGTTTTTAAAAATAATTTATTCTCGCCCTCTTACTACAACCCCACTTTTCATATTTGGCGTTAAAATCGCTTACTTAATATAAAAGATTCCTTTAAAGAAGGAATCTTTACTGATTTCACAGAGCTATCAACTAGATTTGACCTGCCTAAATCCCACTTTTTTTGTTTCCTTTAAATTAGACATTTCATTAAATCCAAATACCCAATTTCAATAATCACCCTCCTGGGTCCCTGATTGTTTCTCCTCTTGCTTTGGATCCTGTCCAAAAATGCTCTACCTCCATTATTTATAACTCCATTGACTCCCTTCACTCTGATCCAACATCCCATCTGAAGCAGATTTGAGAGCAGGAACCAGTGGGACCATATCCTTGGATCTAGTCCACTCATCTTCTGTGTGTGCTAGGCATGGTTGATTGCAGTATAAAGTTCTTTTCAGAGTACATTATACAAATGCCTGATTGGCAAAAATCTATTCAGATACCAGTGATATTTGCAATAGGTGCAAACAGTCTCCTGGTACCCGTACTCACATGTTCTGGTCCTGTCCAAATTTAACAAATTTCTGGTGTCAAATATTTAACACACTTGGGAGAGTTTCTGGTATGAACCTTAACCTTGAACCTCTCACTGCCCTATTTGGAGCCCCATCACCTGTGGCACCCAATTTCCCACTGATTAGATGACGTGTTCTTGCCTTTACAACTCTATTAGCTAGACACCTCATTTTATTTAAACAGAAACACTCTCTTCCCCCCTAATATGATAGTTGGCTCAAAGAGATCCTAAATCACATCACACTTGAAAAGATTAGATTTTCACTTAGACTCCAGTAAATCCTTTGACAAGACTTGGAAGTCTTTTATTGAGTATCTGAATAAGGCTGCCATCAATCTGAATGACAACTAGATGCCGTACCCCCCACACAGTTTTTTTTCCTTCACTAGTGCATAATGAATGTGCTTACTTCCCTCTTGCTTAATATTTGTATTTCCATAGCCAGTGGCAGGGATTTGGGAATTGGGGTTGAAGGGGTTATGGGTATGTGATTCATCATCAAGATGCCGCTACAGACAGTAGCCTCGGTTTTGTGCTCTCTTGTACTTTTTCTGTTTTTGTTAATTTGTTTAATTTCTAGCACACACTCATTTATTACATACAGCAGGGAAGAAATTTTAAGCATCCAACTGTCCACTGGACAAACAGAACAGACGTTTTTACCGACTTTAATTAAACGTTTTAATTAAAGTTTTGCTGAGGTCTTGATTGGTACAGCCCAGTGCAGACTACGGTGAAAAGACACCAAATGGGTAAGCAAGCTGGAGCACTTGTTACACTGCAACAGCAGGAATTTAGAACCGCGCTCCCATCAAGCTATCTGGCGAATGTCCGCTCTCTGGCCAACAAGATTGACAAACCCCCACTCATAAAAGGAAAAGACTCGGACTCTTCCAGATCTGCCGCTCTGTGCCTCACTGAAACCTAGCTTAGTGAGCATACAATGGACAGTACACTTCATCTGCCACAGTTCCAACTCCTCCAGGTGGACCGCAAAACGGAGCTATTGGGGAAAAAACAGGGTTGTGGCATATACTTCTACATAACAAAGGTTGGTGTACGGATATCACAGTGTTGAAGAAATCATGCAGACCTCACTTAGAGACCTTTTTCATTGACTGTAAACCATTCTATTCACTGTGGGAATTTTCATCATTTATTCTGGTCGGTGTCTATATCCCACCCCAGGCCTGTGTTAAAGAGGCGTTAAAACACCTGGCTGATCAAATTACAAACATGAAGCGCAACTATCCAGACTCCCTACTCATTAACCTTGGGGATTTTAACGGAGCAAACGTCACCATGAACTGCCAAAATACAGACAGCATGTTAAATGTCCCACCAGGGACAAAAACACACTGGATCATTGCTACAAAATATTAAATGATGCCTATCTCTCTCTCCCCCGTACAACCCTGGGCCTCTCTGATCACTGTATGATTAATCTTATCCCAACCTACAAGGCAGAAACTAAAACCTGCAAAGCCTGTGGTTAAAACTGTGAAGGAATGGACCAATGAGTCAAAACTGGAGCTCCAGGCTTGCTTCGACTGCACTGACTGGAGTGTTTTTGAGGCTGCATCTACAGACCAGGATGAACTTACTGACACTGTAACATCTTACATTAGCTTTTGTGAGGACATGTGTGTGCCCACCACAACTTTCTGTACTTTTAACAGCAATAAGCCCGCCTTGGTTCATAGCAATTTCAGGCAGCTTCATCAGGCCAAAGAGGAAGCCTACACAGGTGGAGATAGGATCCAGTACAACCAAGCCAGAAACACACTCACAAAGGAGATCAGAGTGGCAAAAAGGTGCTACTCTGAAAAGTTGAAAAACAGGTTTTCTGCCAACGACCCAACATCAGTCTGGAGAGGTTTGAAAGACATTACCATCCCCCCACACTGCAAGGAACCATCAACTGGCTGACGATCTAAATGGGTTTTACTGCAGGTTTGAAAAGCAAACTTTCACACCCCTCACCCTCTCTGGCCACAACACAAAACCAACAGCACTTCCTGCCAGCCATTCTCCCCTCCCCACCGAACCCCCGCCCACACTCAGGATCTGTGTTGAGGATGTGCGCCAGCTCTTCCAGAGACAGAAGACCAGGAAGGCACCGGGCCTGGATGACATTTCACCCTCCTGTCTGAAAGTCTGTGTTGACCAGCTGGCTCCAAGTTTTAACACTAATCTTCAACAGATCACTGGAGCTATGTAAAGTCCCCTCCTGCTTCAAGAGCTCCACTATCATCCCGGTCCCCAAGAAACCCCATATTACAGGAATAAATGACTACAGGCCCATTGCCCTAACATCTGTGGTCATGAAATCCTTCGAGAGACTGGTGTTGGCCCACCCAAAGGAAATCACAGGCCCCCTGCTTAATCCACTGCAGTTTGCCTAACAAGCAAACAGGTCAATGAAGGATGCGGTCAACATGGGATTGCACTACATCTTCCAACACCTCGGGACATACGCAAAGGTCCTCTTTGTGGACTTCAGCTCTGCATTCAACACCATCATCCCAGATATCCTCCACTCCAAATTCATGTGGCACACTGTACCAGCCCCTATCTGCCAGTGGATTAAAAAATTTCTGACAGACAGGAGGCAGCTGGTGAGTTTGGGGGAAGTCACATCCAGCACCCAGACAATCAGCACTGGTGCCCTCCAGGGATGTGTGCTCTCTCCTCTACTCTTCTTCCTCTACAAAAATGACTGTACCTTAGATGACCCATCCATTAAACTCCTTAAGTTTGCAGATGACACGACCATCATTGGCCTTATCCGGGTTGGTGACGAGTCTGCATATACAGTGCTGCTTGAAAGTTTGTGAACCCTCCAGACATGGTCACTGTTTTTGTAAAAAACATTAAAATAAGCTTATTACACATACATCCAAATCCCAATTTGTAAAGCACACCTTCCAAATAATGGACACACACACAAAAAGTGATATATTTTCATTATTTAATTCAACAAAGGTGGTTTATTTCACAAAAACTGAAAATTTAACATGTGCAAAAGTATGTGAACCCTTGTATTAGTAGCTTGTGGCTCCTCCTTTTGCAGCCATTACTTCAACCAAACGTCTTCTGTAACCACTAACCAGTCTCTCGCATCTGCTTATGGGGCTTTTTGCCCACTCCTCCTTGCAGAACTCAGCCAGTTGAGAGAGGTTGGAGGGACATCTGGTATGTACCAACTTCTTCAGGTCTCGCCACAACATTTCAATTGGATTAAGATCCGGACTTTGACTGGGCCAATCCAGAGTACGAATCCTCTTTCTCTGAAGCCATTCCTTTGTAGTTTTGCTGGATTGCTTTGGGTCATTGTCTTGTTGCATAATCCATTTTCGTTCCAGCTTCAACTCCCTGACTGATGGCAGGAGATTCTGGTCAAGAATTTGTTGATATGCCGGAGAATTCATGGTTCCTTGGATAGTATGGAGTCGTCCAGGTCCAGAAGCAGAAAAGCAGACCCAGACCTTCACATTTCCACCACCATGCTTCACTGTTGGGAGGAGCTTCTTTTCTTCATATGCAGTGTTGGCTTTTCTCCAAACATGTTGGTTTTGATTGTGACCAAATAATTCTATTTTGGACTCGTCTGTCCAGAGAATGGACTTCCAGAAGGCCTCTGGTTTGTCCAAGTGCTCTCTGGCAAAGTTGAAACGGGCAGCTTTCTTCTTTTTTGAGAGCAGAGGCTTCCTTCTAGCAACGCTCCCATGAATGTCATGGCTATTCAATTTTCGTCTGATTGTAGACGCATGCACATTTGTCCCAGATGCTACCAGAGAGGTCTGCAACTCTCTAGAGGTGATGTGTGGGTTGGCCTTTACCTGATTTATTATTTTTCTGGTGCTTCTGGGTGATAGTTTTGATGGGCGTCCACTTCTAGGCAGAGTTGCTGTCATGTTGACGGCCGTCCATTTGTAAATTATTTGTCTTACAGTGGATGGATGGAGCTGGAATCTTTTAGAGATGGTCTTATATCCCTCCCCAGACTGATGGGCTATCACTACCCTCTTCTTCATGTCCTCGGATATCTCCTTTGCTCTCGGCATTGTTGATTTGTATGGGACCACAGTGGTTTGGTTGGTTTCCTCTCTCTTTTAATTAGTGCAGGCCAAACCCTTTCCCAAGGATGTCTCGTTTCATTGGTCTGCTTAAATGATTAATCAAGCACCCAAATGTGTTTCACCCGAGTCTGTTACCTGCTTGACTTAACCAATGCAGCTGGGGGTTCACTTACTTTTGCACATACACTAATTCCATGTTTCATGTAGTTTTTGGGCTACTTAAACAAGTCCCACTAAACAAGTACATGCAACTGATAAACATATATCTGACATTTCATACATAAAAACTGGTGATGATAAAATAAGAAAATCATGGTAAAACAACAGAAACATCTACATTGCTCAAGGGGTTCACATACTTTCAAGCAGCACTGTAGATGGGAGTTGGATCAGCTGGCCCTCTGGTGCGCCCATAACAACCTGGAGCTGAACATGCTCAAAACAGTGGAAATGACAGTGGGCTTCAGGAGGAACCCCCCAACACTGCCCCCCCTCACCATAGTCAACAGCACGGGGTCTATGGTGAAAACATACGTATTTCTGGGTTCCACAATCTCCCAGGACCTAAGCTGGCATCCAACATAGACACAATCATCTAAAAGGCCCAGCGCAGAGGATGTACTTTCTCTGCCAGCTCAAGAAGGTCAACCTGTCTCAGGAACTGCTGATTCAGTTCTACACTGCAATAATCCAGTCTGTCCTCTACACATCCATCACATTGGTGCCAATCTGCCCTCCATTCAGGACTTATACACCTCCAGGGTCAAGAATCAGGCAGGCAACATCACTGCAGATCCATCACACCCTGGTCACAACCTGTTTCAACTTCTCCCCTCTGGTAGGCCGTATAGAGCACTGTACCCCAAAACAACCAGACATAAAAAGACTTTCTTTCCACGGGCTGTCATTCAAATGAACACTTAACACTGTCAATAAATCCAATCATTTTTTATATACTGTACTGTACATTGTACGTATCCGTATACTGGTACGCTCTGTCATGTCCATCTACCTCAGGCATGTATATGTAAGTAACCTGCTAACATCTATTTCAGCACCTCTGATATATTCCCTGCTCAACTGCATTTTATCACCTCTTATTTTGTCTGTATATAGTCAATCCTTGTGTATATATTTGAAGATTGTCATGTTGTTGTGTTGTTATTCTATGTTAAGTACATAGAAAGCCATGGAACCGGAGTCAAATTTCATGTATGTGCAAACCTACATGGCCAATAAACATGATTCTGATTCTGAATGTTGGGTAGGAGTCGACAGCAGTGAGGGTTGGTTAGAATTTTTGTTAATGTTTATGTCTTGTTTGTAAAATCAGAGACCAGTTCATTCAGACATCTTAGCTATGTCACTTTGTCAACAACACTGTTGTAAAAATCAATAAAAAGATTGAAAAAAACAAAACAAAACAAACTGGTAATGGCCATCGAAAACTGGTAACTACGCTCCAATTGAGGTCTTGTCTTACTCCAAATCTTTATTACCAAAATCCAAATCCCTTATCCACAATTCAACACTGACCCCAATTCGCTGGCTAGCAAATTCTTTATCAGAGTCAGTTTTAGGGCATGCTACCTAAGATAACCCCTCGTCACCTTGGCCATCCCTACCCCTGATAGCCAGTGAGGTTTATCTTCAATAGAGATCTAACATTCCTCACAAACCAAATCACACTAAGATTGAGTTCCACATATCAACTTAAAAGGGTCAAAGAGAGACAGTCACAAAAAGACAAACAGACACAAGCCTTAAATATTGTCAAAGGCTTCTTCCAGTTCCAAAATTAAAGATTAAACACTTATGTTATACAAACAGAAATAGTCACTAGCTCCTGATCTGAACTGATAAGGTAGTGAATTAGTTAAAGGGGAGAAAATGAATGCCAGATAATCAACTGTACTCAAATAAATGGATGTACACCTGACACTGCAAAAGTCTGCTGGTGGGCTTGTTGGGTCCAAATCCAAACGTACAATTTATCTGACCGAGAAACAGGAAAACTTTTCATATTTTTTTTCTACTTAGCCTCTATTCGCTCTAGGCAATGACACCTCTCCGGCATTCATGGATTAGTCACACTGCCGCTCGCCTTTCTGCATAGCCGACACCTTTGTCATCATCCGTCTCTTTGTGTTTTATCTTCAAGTCACCCCTCTATGACAGATGTGCTTCCTGTATTGTCGCTATCAGATGCTAACCCAGGAGAGAAAAGGTCATAGAGTGAGAGATTCTCTTCTTCTTTTGTCTCCTCTTTTGCTCTGTCATTATTCTCTCTTATCAGGCCACAGCAATCTAAAAACACAGCCAGAGGCACAAGGGTCAACTGGGGTCAAGTATGTCAACAGCAAGGTATGTAGCCCAAATCATTACAGTACGTTCTCCTATGTA
The DNA here is from genome assembly GCF_029633865.1 of Lampris incognitus. Lineage (NCBI taxonomy): Eukaryota > Metazoa > Chordata > Actinopteri > Lampriformes > Lampridae > Lampris > Lampris incognitus. The sequence goes on along the minus strand of NC_079211.1, from coordinate 135,970,526 downwards.
AATAAAAAGAAAAATCCGCACTTGCTTGGAAGCAACACACACACACACACACACACACACACACGTAAATTTCTTCCAATCTGGGTCAAATAATAGTTACATATATTTACAAATGCCAGAAGTTGGGGTTTGTTGCATGGGTCACACTGGAGGGAAAATATATATTACACATAACCTAAACCGTCTGAAAGTCAACTGTAAATACCAAACTACCACACAGCAATGTGCATGAGTAATACTACTGACACACAGACAAATACACAGGCAGATGAACTTTCTCAAGGCTTAAGACTTGAGCGTCACAAATCCATTAGTGAGATGGCAGTAAATTAATAGGTTGCTATGGTTACTCGACCAGGAGCACACACTGTAAACAAATGGGAATAACAATGCAATATACAACCACATACTGTAACAGCCATCAGCAAGGATATATGGCCTGTTTCCACCACAGCGCTCACAGCCAACAGTGAAACGCCCAGAGACTGGATTTGCTGGCAGGATAAGTGTTAACACTGCTAAGATGCACGACAACACACATACACACACACACACACACACACACACACACACACACACACCATGATACTGAGAACACACCCATCAGTTTTAAAGAGCAGCAAGCAAGAAGAAAATACGGGGAAAATTCAAAAAAAAATGTGGGAAATTTGTTCTGACATATCTTAACCTTGGCAAGAACATGTGTCACCCACATTTAAAAGTAAAGATGTGAGAAAATTGCGCTCGATGATATTTTCACTTACATGTGCTGAAAACGCAAGTACGCTATTAAAAAGCCTGTTTTGACAGAAAATCACGCACTCGGGCCAAGACGAGCACAATCTACATTTCTTATACGTCTTCACCAAAGCCAGGGTAGGAAAGAGCACAAGGAACAGGAGAGGAGTGGGTGTGTGTGGATGTGTGTGCGTGTGTGAGTATCTATGAACTGAAAGTGCTGAAAAAAATGGGTAAATAACAGAAAATAACAGACACGCTGGGGGGAGAGATACACAGAAAACCTTTATCAAAACCCCCTGGTGCTACTACAACACCCTTGTGTGTTTTGCAACTAAATTATCCTTTTAGGGGAGCTCGAGTTTGGGGGACTTGAGTTTGGCTTCAAACAAAAAGAGCTATTGAGAAAGGGGATCGTGTGGACACCCCGGTTGATTGCAGTAGTGTAGTAGAAGGGGGGATGATTCAGCAAGTGTGACATCACACCAGCGCTCCATGATGCAGGAAAGGGAAGACCACCTCAGGGCTGCCGTGCTGAAACAATCAGAGTGGGCTCCACTGGGTGGGTTTATGACTCACCGACGAGTGTTTCCCAGAAACCAGCTACCCTCGGGTATATTCTGCATTTGTGTGTCTCTCACAGTTTGGGTTCAAACCCCTTGCCTCCAAATCCATTACACTCTGTCAAGTTTACTGTACAGTTAAATCAGCCTGAGTGATATCACAAGTTCTGAGAGTCTCTCATGGATTCTGCATCACCAGGGAGTCCATAACATTTCCACGAATAGCTGGAATAGGCAAATATTCGCCATGTTTAGTAGTCCCTGATTACTGATGCATTATGGGGCAAAGGGTGGCACGGTGACCCAGTGGTTATTGCTGTCACCTCGCAGCAAGAAGGTCCTGGATTCGAACCCCAGGGTTGTCCAACCTTGGGGGTCGTCCCAGGTCCTTTCTGTGTGGAGTTTGCATGTTCTCCCTGTGTCTGCAGTGGGCTTTCGCCAGGTGCTCTGGTTTTCCCCACCATCAAAAAGACATGCATGTTAGGGTTAATACTCCTGTCTGTGCCCCTGACCGAGGCAATGGTAAGACGAACTGGAGTTGGTCCCTGGACGCTGCACGGCGGCTGCCCACTGCTCCTAGCTACAGAGGTAGGATGGGTTAAATGCAGAGAAAGAATTGCCCCATGGGGGATTAATAAAAGTAGTTAAAAAAAAAGTAATGGAATGGAATACCAGACGTGCATATTCTGTCACTAGATTTATAAACGCCAAAGCTAAACACAAGTGAGTTAGCCTACAGGAAGAGGGACGGCTCCATCCAAAACCCGTGTGATAAAGTCTGCTGTTGGACGACGGGTAGGAGGCTGGACTTCTGTTAGCGTCTCATCGAACTTTAAAGTAACCTTCAGTCTCCTTACACATCATCAGCTGTGAAGCGTTTACAATTTTTGGTTAAAACCACTTTCCCATTTTTAGCTGCATGCATGCTCGTGTTTAGCTTTCTTAGCAACCCATTATGGACATAGGCCCTTATTCATATTGGTGGTAAAATCCTCTATGCTGCAATAATCTGAATATATTCATTAAAATAGTATGGCAGGGGGCATCCAGGTGGTGTGGTGGTCTATTCCATTGCTTACTAACACCGAGATCGCCGGTTTGAATCCCCGCGTTACCTCCAGCTTGGTTGGGCGTCCCTACAGACACAGTCAATCTGTGGGTGAGAAGCCAGACGTGGGTATTTGTCCTGGTCGCTGCACTAAGCGCCTCTTCTGGTCGGTCAGGGCGCCTGTTCAGGGCGCAGGGGGAACTGGGGGGAATAAGGCGATCCTTCCATGAGCTACATCCCCCTGGTGAAACTCCTCACTGTCAGGTGAAAAGAAGCAGCTGGCGACTCCACATGTATCGGAGGAGGCATGTGGTAGTCTGCAGCCCTCCCCAGATCAGCAGAGGGGGTGGAGCAGCAACCGGGATAGCTTGGAAGAGTGGGGTAATTGGCCAAGTACAACTGGGAGAAAAAGGGGGGGGGGCGGGAATAATGCTGCTATAATCTGAGTATAGTCATTAACATAGTAACCCAGCCACTGAGGATGCACAAGCCAGTGCATCCTTAGCGCCGGTCCCAAGCCCGGACAAATGGGGAGGGTTGCGTCAGGAAGGGCATCCGGCGTAAAATCTTTGCCAAATCAAATATGCGGATCATAAATAAGACTTACATACCGGATCGGTTCAGGCCCGGGTTACCAACGAGCGCCACCGGTACTGTTAACCAGCAGGGTGTCGGTGGAAACTATGCTACTGTTGGGCAAAGGAGAAGGAGAGGGGGAAAGCATGTCCAGAGGCAGCTAGAGAGGAGGAAGGGTAGGCATGTGGAGGTGAGAGTTGGAACTTTGAATGTTGGCACTATGACTGGTAAAGGGAGAGAGCTGGCTGACATGATGGAAAGAAGAAAGGTAGGCATACTGTGTGTGCAAGAGACCAGGTGGAAGGGGAGTAAGGCCAGGAGTATCGGAGGTGGGTTCAAACTCTTTTACCATGGTGTGAATGGGAGGAGAAATGGGGTAGGGGTAATTTTGAAGGAAGAGTATGTCAATAGCGTGTTGGAGGTGAAGAGCGTGTCAGACAGAGTGATGAGTATGAAGCTGGAAATTGAAGGTTTATTGCTGAATGTTATCAGCGCATATGCCCCGCAAGTTGGGTGTGAGATGGATGAAAAAGAAGAATTCTGGAGTGAGTTGGATGACATGGTGGAGAGGGTACCCAAGGAGGAGAGAGTGGTGATTGGAGCGGACTTCAATGGACATGTTGGTGAAGGGAACAGAAGTGATGAGGAGGTGATGGGAAGGTATGGAGTCAAGAAAAGAAATGTGGAAGGACAGATGGTGGTCGATTTTGCGAAAAGGATGGAAATGGCTGTGGTGAATACATATTTCAAGAAGAGGGAGGAACACAGGGTGACGTACAAGAGTGGAGGAAAGTGCACACAGGTGGACTATATCTTATGTAGAAGGCACCATCTAAAAGGGATTGGAGACTGCAAGGTGGTGATAGGGGAGAACATAGCTAGGCAGCATAGGATGGTGGTCTGTAGGAGGACTTTGGAGACCAAGAAGAGGAAGCGAGTGAAGACACAGCCGAAGATCAAATGGTGGAAGTTGAAGAAGGAAGACTGTTGTGTGGAGTTCAGGCAGGAGTTAAGACAGGCACTGGGTGGTAGTGAAGAGTTGCCAGATGGCTGGACAACCACTGCAGAAATAGTGAGGGAGACAGCTAGGAAGGTACTTGGTGTGTCATCAGGACAGAGGAAGGAAGACAAGGAGACTTGGTGGTGGAATGAGGAAGTACAGCAAATTATACAGAGGAAAAGGTTGGCAAAGAAGAAGTGGGATAGTAAGAGAGATGAAGAAAGTAGACAGGAGTACAAGGAGATGCAGCGTAAAGCAAAGAGAGTGGTGGCAAAGGCAAAGGAAAAGGCGTATGGTGAGTTGTATGACAGGTTAGACACTAAGGAAGGAGAAAAGGACTTGTACCGATTGGCTAGACAGAGAGACCAAGCTGCAAAGGATGTGCAGCAAGTTAGGGCGATCAAGGATAGAGATGGAAATGTGCTGACAAGCGAGGAGAGTGTGCTAAGAAGGTGGAAGGAATACTTTGAGGGGCCGATGAATGAAGAAAATGAGAGAGAGAGAAGGTTGGATGATATAGGGATAGTGAATCAGGAAGTTCAGTGGATTAACAAGGAGGAAGTGAGGGCAGCTATGAAGAGGATGAAGAGTGGAAAGGCAGTTGGTCCTGATGACATACCTGTGGAGGCATGGAGATGTTTAGGAAAGATGGCAGTGGAGTTTTTAACTAGATTGTTTAACACAATCCTGGAAAGTGAGAGGATGCCTGAGGAGTGGTGAGAAGCATACTGGTACCGATTTTCAAGAACAAGGGCGATGTGCAGAACTGTAACAACTACAGAGGTATAAAGTTGATCAGCCACAGCATGAAGATTTGGGAAAGAGTAATAGAAGCTAGGTTAAGAGGAGAGGTGATGATCAGCGAGCAGCAGTATGGTTTCATGCCACGAAAGAGCACCACAGATGCGATGTTTGCTTTGAGAATGTTGATTGAGAAGTATAGAGAAGGCCAGAAAGAGTTGCATTGTGTCTTTGTAGATTTAGAGAAAGCTTATGACAGAGTGCCGAGAGAGGAGGTGTGGTATTGTATGAGGAAGTCAGGAGTTGCAGAGAAGTATGTAGGAGTGGTGCAGGATACGTATGAGGGAAGTGTGACAATGGTGAGGTGTGCGGTTGGAATGACAGATGGGTTCAAGGTGGAGGTCGGATTACATCAAGGATCGGCTCTGAGCCCTTTCTTGGTGATGGACAGGTTGACAGACAAGATCAGGCAGGAGTCTCCATGGACGATGATGTTCGCAGATGACATTGTGATCTGTAGCGAGAGTAGGGTGCAGGTTGAGGAGAGCCTGGAGAGGAGGAGGTATGCACTGGAGAGAAGAGGAATGAAAGTCAGTAGGAGCAAGACGGAATACCTATGCGTGAATGAGAGAGAGGACAGTGGAATGGTCAGGATGCAAGGAGTGGAGGTGACAAAGGCATTTGAGTTTAAATACTTGGGGTCAACCGTCCAAAGTAACGGGGAGTGCAGTAGAGAGGTGAAAAAGAGAGTGCAGGCAGGGTGGAGTGGGTGGAGAAGTGTGTCAGGAGTGATTTGCGACAGAAGGGTACCAGCAAGAGTTAAAGGGAAAGTTTACAAGATGGTTGTGAGACCAGCTATGTTAAAGGGTTTGGAGACAGTGGCACTGATGAAAAGACAGGAGGCGGAGCTGGAGGTGGCAGAGTTGAAGATGCTAAGATTTTCACTGGGAGTAACGAAGAAGGACAGGATTAGGAACGATTATATTAGAGGGACCGCTCAGGTTGGACGGTTTGGAGACAAAGCAAGAGAGGCAAGATTGAGATGGCTTGGACATGTGTGGAGGAGAGATGCTGAGTATATTGGGAGAAGGATGCTGAATATGGAGCTGCCAGGGAAGAGGAGAAGAGGAAGGCCAAAGAGGAGGTTTATGGATGTGGTGAGGCAAGACATGCAGGTGGCTGGTGTGACAGAGGAAGATGCAGAAGACAGGAAGAAATGGAAACAGATGATCCGCTGTGGCGACCCTTAACGGGAGCAGCCGAAAGTAGTAGTAGTAGTCATTAACATAGTAGTACGGCAGTGGTTACCACTAAGGAGAGATCGAACCATGGTGTCAGCAGTGACCCTGGTGAAAGCTGTTTCAAATCAATGTGTAAATGATGAGTTACGTATTTAATAACCTGCGAACATGCCAGTAAGTTTCATGAATATAAGCAGATGACTCTTTGACGCATAACTAGTCATTGTTCCGTTGACGTAGAAGTAGACATCCTAATCATATCCTCTCATATTCCTCCCTCTCTGTATTAAGTAGAAGTGCCAAGTCATATTGTGTGCTGTGTGATGCACTGGGTTAGACTGGGCCTTATGTTTGGAGGAAAGCCCTTGTTTGTTATTCGATACTGAGAAACGAAGGGAAAAATGCATGATAAATGTTGCAGGTTTAAATAAAAAAGCACTTCAAGCCCACATAGTGAAATAATCATTATCAGTCAGGACTCATCACATTCTCTTACATACTCACTGACTCACTTACACACTCATGACCGCCCCCCCCAACACCCCCACCCCCTGCAACCCCCCCAACTCTACACCCAACTCCCTCAACCCCCCCAGCCCTACACCCAACCCTACACCCAACTCCCTCAAACACCCAACCAATCCCCAACCCTATACCCAACCCCCCGACCCCGTCAAACAACCCCCCAGAACCCCAGGCTCTTCTTTAGTCGAGCGGCAGTAGGAAAACAAAAGTCCATGTTTGATATTTGTCCTGAATATTGTTCTTCCGACTTGAACTTTGATTCATTGGCATTTTCTTTTGTATTACTGGTAACATAAGTTGTACGCTTTCTGATACAACTTAATTTGGAAGCAAGAGGCCTTTCAGCCAACAATAATATTTCATTTAGAATGGTGCTTGATTTTTTTATTTTTTCTTCTGATATGTATGTCCAACTTATGTTTCACATTTAATGACTGGAGTTCTGGTATACACACGTTGGTGCACGGGCACACAGGCGCACACACACACACACATGCACAAACACACACACACACCTGTTTTGAGGATAGTCGGGGCCTGAGAAGGGGTGATGCTCTCAATTGCCTCTTGTTCCTTTCTGTTGTGAGCGCCATCTTCATCTTTTGTGGTGTCATTACTAATGAAGCAAATCGCAGGAGAGGAGGAGAAAGAGAGATGAAATCAAGCTAATAGCGCACATAGTAAAGAGAATACCTAGGTTGAAAATGTTGGCAAAACCTCTCGGTAATCATCTTTCAGCATTTTATGTTATTGACCACAAGGGCCAGGGACACAGCCAGACACATGCCACTGAACGATGGCTGTGAGTAAAATCTTCCACTCATACACACATGTGGACTGCGATGACGGGAGACATAAAACAGGCTTGTAAAAGAAAGAAATTAGCCACTGTCTGTACTATGCCAGGGGTGTGGCTGACACAAACACACACACACACACACACACACACACACACACACACACACACACACACAACTCTGTGTTGGCTCATAGGGAACAACACGGAGCACTTTGAAACTAACAAAGCAAAATGGACTGAAATCCAAGTGATTCCAGAATTAATATATTTTATTTTAATTGAGAAATTATGATGAAACAGATGTTTTAATATCGGCCAATAGCCTGTTGAGGAGGAAATTGTGTGCAGAAGGGGGGAAAAAGTTGAATAAAATGAAGAAGCAATTACGAAAAATGCTTCCAAAGTAAGGCATGCCCAGGAACAATTGCAAAATCTAGGGTTGTATAAGGTTAGAAGACGCCGATGTGCAGTTGATATTAGACCCCTGAACATGAATTCTTTATGGTGAAAGGCCCTTGATGCTGTTGTTACACAGCAAAAACTACTAGCCAGCATTACACTGGACTCAGCATAATCCTTGTTCCGGATCATAATTCCATATGAAAACAAAGTGTGACTTTTTATCCTGTTTCACAATCTCACTAAGCGAGGATGGTGAGGATGGTGATAACCCCACCATCAAAAAAAAAAAAAAAAAAAGACATGCATGGCGTCCGGGTAATGTAGCGCTCTATTCCGTTGCCTACCAGCATGGGCATCGCCGGTTCGAATCCCTATGTTACATCCAGCTTGGTCAGGCGTCTACAGACACAATTGGCTGTGTCTGCAGTTGGGAAGCCGGATGTGGGTATGTGTCCTGGTTGCTGAATTAGCACCTCCTCTGGTTGGTCGGGGCGCCTGTTCAGGGGGGATGAGGAACTTGGGGGAATAGTGTGATCCTCCCACGTGCTACATCCCCTGGTGAAACTCCTCACTGTCAGGTAAAAAAGAAGCGGCTGGCAACTCCACATGTGTTGGAGGAGGCATGTAGTAGTCTGCAGCCCTCCCTGGATCGGCAGAGAGGGTGGAGCAGCAGCCGGGACGGCATGTGTGGGTTTTCTCCAGGTGCTCCGGTTTCCCCCACCATCAAAAAAGACATGGACGTTAGGGTTAATACTCCTGTCTGTGCCCCTGACCGAGGCATGGCAAAACGAACTGGAGTTGGTCCCCGGGTGCTGCACGGTGGCTGCCCACTGCTCCTAGCCAAATAGCTAGGATGGGTTAAATTCAGAGCACAACTTCCCCACAGGGGTTAATAAAGTATATCAAAATCAAAAATGAATGAAGACTAATGGAAAAAAAGAGACATTTTGAAAACAAAAAGGAAAAAGAAATCAGATATGAAACGAACTGATAACACAACTTTCACAGCCTCCGACATGAGAAAGTCAGTCATGTAACACAGCATCATAGAGGCAGCCTCACTGAAACCGTGACCGTTGACCGAAAACCTCTCCACTTACCTTTCCCTGCCCTCCTTCTCATCTCTCTCCTGCTCTTTTGTTTGTTGAAGCTGACGGACAGTATCCTGCAGGCTTCTGATCTTGGCCTTCTTCTCGTTTATCACCATGACAAAACGTGAATAGAGTTGCCTCTCCATCAACTCCTTATCTCGGACATGCTGCTCCAATCTGGTGAGACAAAAATAAAGACATGCATGTGCGCACATGCACCAATGGACGTTTGTGTGCACAAATGTGAGAACTGTGCACGCACACACGCACAGCCACGCATACCCCACACACAAAAAGCACACACACACACACACACACACACACTGTAAACTCAAAAACAAATGCCCTCGCACTCAGTCATGTGCAGAAACACACACACTACCATTTACCAAATGCAGGCGTGAACAAACGTGCACACGAACACACACAAACACATGTACACACAATTTCACAACTGGAGATATTTGTTTGTCTTTAGAGAGTCATTTGACTCCAAAGAATGATGCTGATAACCCCACCCTGTCTAGCCATAAGCCACCCTTCCTCCACCATCCGTGGCAACGGTCCATTCTTTAGCCAACAAGCAAGGAATGAACCAGAAGATAAATAATGAGATGAAGTGCTATTTGAAAGGAAGTCAACTACCAGGCGTAAGGAAAAGGAATACAAGGGAGCCATTTAGAATTAGTTCCCAGAAATCCCAAGCAGTTTGCAACACAGGGTGGAACCCTGAAAACTCTGAAGTGTGTGACCAATGATGAGGTCATCCTGCGTGATTACTGTGCACAAGAACCAGCAGCTTGGGGGGAAAAAAAGGGGAACAGACCTCATATGCAAACACAATATGGGCCTTACGTGTTCAAAAACGAAAATCCTACAAACTGTAAGGATCTATTGTTCTCATTCTTAGATAGACATATACAACACAAATGTGACCGACACAAACATTTCATTTTGATTCACCATGCAAAAAACGAGCATACTCCCCCCCCCTATATCCTTACTCTCTGATAATCCGCTGGTGCTCCTGCTTCAGTCTATGGTTCTCCTCATGTAGTTGCATGTTTTCTGATTCCAGATCAGTGTTTCGTCTCAGGGATTGGCAAATAAACTCCTGGTTCAGCCCCAGTGCATCTGGAGCCGGGTGTAGCTCCACTGAACCCAGGAGCACCTTAAGGAGGGCGAAAAAGATGGAGAGAGGAAGCCAGGTGAAATAAGATAAGACGCTTTGTGGTTTTTTACTAAGAAAAGAATATACTTTTATATTTTACACTTTGGGCAATACGCTGATGCTCTCATAAAGTCTCACAGAGCAAAACACAATTGCACAATGATGTTTTTAGTGCGAGTTTAATCGAGAAGCTTGCGTTTCCCTCCAGTCACTAGCTAACACCTGTTCATTCCACCATGCCATGTCTTCAATCAAAATATGGTGTCTGCTTGTCTGTCCATTTAAAGCAGCCAACGTGGCAATTCCTCCTCACTGTCATTTCAGTGAAATAGCCCCTAAAAATTTATCTTTTTACAATGTGGTCAACGCAAATGTTTGGATTTTCAACAGTTTGATTCTCTTAATAAACGGGCGGCACAGTGGCTCAATGGTTAGTGCTGTTGCCTCACAGCAAGAAGGTCCTGGGTTCGAACCCCGGGGTTGTCCAACCTTGGGGGTCATCCCAGGTTTGTGGAGTTTGCATGTTCTCCCCGTATCTGTGGTGGGTTTTCTCCGGGTGCTCCGGTTTCCCCCACCATCAAAAAGAAGCATGCATGTTAGGGTTTATACTCCTGTCTGTGCCCCTGACCAAGGCACTAGGAAAAGAACTGGAGTTGGTCCCCAGGTGTAGCATGAAGGTGGCAGCCCACTGCTCCTAGCTACACAGATCACAGCTAGGATGGGTTAATTTGCATTAACTGAATTTCCCCAAGGGGATTAATAAAGGAAACTTAAATCTTAAAAATCTCATATGTAAGGGGTCCGCGGGGGTGTAGCGGTCTAAGCTTCGGCTTTGTGTCGATGCAGTTGCCCACTGGGGACCGGGGTTCGCGTACCGGTTTCGTCAGATCCGACTATGGCCGAACTCAATGAAGCAGCAATTGGCAACGCTGTCTTCGGGAGGGGGGTGGAGTTAGCTTGTGTTCATCACATGAATGCATCTCTGGGTGTGTCGGAAAAAGCAGTGGTTCGGCCTGAATTCGCCTTGTCACGGAAGTGGCGCAGTGTCTCCTTCGAGACTGCCAGCTGGAGAGATGCAGTTGGCGAACGCATGCAGTACGAGGGTGGGTGTTTGAACTAAAATAGGGATCGATTGGCCATTAAATTGGGAGAAAATCAGAAATAAATTTATAAAAATAAAAATCTCATATGTATTCTATCAATAAGTTGTGTCTCCTTTGATTGAACTGTATTGACTACTGTGACAGCATACTGAGTGAGACGGGAGCAATTATAAGTCTGCATCATATCAAATGATGAAATAAACAGTTGTAATATGTTCATCAAAAGTAGTGGGGCAAAACCCCAACACCACAATCTTTTGAATGGACACTGATTTTTTTGATTTTGATATACTTTAATGATCCCCATAGGGAAATTATGCCCTGCATTTAACCCATCCTAGTTGTGTAGCTAGGAGCAGTGGGCAGCCACCGTGCAGCACCCGAAGACCAACCCCAGATCGTCTTGCCATGCCTCAGCCAGGGGCACAGAAAGGAGTATTAACCCTAATATGCATGTCTTTTTTGATGGTGGGGGAAATCGGTGCACTCGGAGACAACCCACTGCAGACACGGGGAGGACATGCAAACTCCACACAGAGGACAACCTGGGATGACCCCAAGATTGGATGACCCTTGGGTTCGAACCCAGGACCTTCTTGCTGTGAGGCAACAGTGCTAACCACTGGGCCACCATGCCGCTGTGGTTAGCATGTGCATGTGGTCGCCACGCCGGATGATATAGTGCTTCCCATCAGGTTGAGAGATGAGATGAATTTAGTGCAGACAGTCTAATTTTTCCTTCATTCTTTTCTGCAGCCTTCTACACTGATGAGCAAGTTTTTAAGTTGGGTAAGCCAACAATATTTGGTTTTCAATGTAGATAGGGTACAGAGGCATTAAGCACAGCAGAGTCATTGATGTGGGCTAGGGAAAGGGACATTTTTCCTGACATATTTGTGTTTTGTTGAAAATTCACTTTTTGGAAATTCCATTGTAATCTGAAGATTTGCAGGGCACAGAATAGGGCTAAATTTTGCAATCGCTAAATTGCAATTGCTAAATCTTGGGTGGCACAGTGGCGCAGTGGTTAGCGCTATTGCCTCACAGCACGAAGGTCCTAGGTTCGAACCCTGGGGTTGTCCAACCTTGGGGGTCATCCCAGGTTGTCCTCTGTGTGGAGTTTGCATGTCCTCCCCATGTCTGCAGTGGGTTTTTTCTGGGTGCTCCGGTTTCCCCCACCATCAAAAAGACATGCATGTTAGGGTTAGTACTCCTGTCTTTGCCTCTGACCGAGGCATGGCAAGACGAACTGGACTTGGTCCCCGGGTGCTGCATGGCGGCTACCCACTGCTCTTAGCTACACAACTAAATGCAGAGCATAATTTCCTTATGAGGATCAATAAAGTATCTCAAAATTTTTAAAAAAAATCAAAGGTAGAAAGAAAAACTCATATTCAGAGGACCAACCTTGAAGCATGTTAAGTGGTGAAAGACAGCTGACTCTGTCACAAAACACCCGAAAGACTTTCAAAATTGTCGTGTTGCCCATATTTCCCAAAAACTGCACAATATGTTTTCCCGTTGCTCTTGGAGACACATGCCCAGACCCTCTCTCCCAGAAAGACACAGACCCTCAAGAAGGTTGAGACAGGTTAGTCACAATGCCCCGGGAAACCAGAAGGTGGTGAGGTGCTAAATCTTGACTGGACTGCGTCGGGGTCATCGACCCACTGTAATAAAGCCCCCATCTTCAAACGCTGTCATAAAATAGTTGTCATTTTTGGTCCAGTGCCGACGCTGTCCTGGCAGGCCACACAGCTGTTTTCCTTCCACCGGTGAAGCCGAACATGTTGGGATGAGTGGACCTTTGTTCCTCATCTCTACCTGCCCTCAGCTACAGTAAGGTAGCCAGCATGAATGTCTCTCCATCTCACCACTTCTCCTTGGCCTCTCTCTCTCTCTCACCCCCTCCTTCCCTCCCTCCGTCCCACCCTGAATAAAATTACAAACTGTCTAAAACTTGCAGACTGTGATTGATGAATGATAAATGACTCAATACAACTTCACTCAACACTCAGAGTAAAGTTAAGCCGCATGGTGACAATCCTGATGCAAGAGATTTCCAACACTTCTCAATCATGGTGTCTCTGACTGTCCAGCTGAGTGATGATATCAGTGCAGAGCAAGTAATGCCACGCAGAGTTTTGAAAGAGTCTTTAAAGCAACGAGCCATTCTCGCTCACAACTAGGAAATCGGGGGATTTAATAAATGTTGGCCTAATGGAATTGGGACTCCAAGCAGACCACCCAAGATCTAAAGAAGAAGAGGCTCCCAAGCCATCGTAAAAACCTACAGCAACAAGAGGCTGTCACAGTGATCCAGCGCAGACTTCTCTCTGCGACTTAGATGGAGCAACACAGATCTTGGACAACTTGACACAGCTGTGACTCTTTTTCTTTACAGGGGAGCAAAGATAGTGGAGGGGTTTCTTTCCCCCACAACAGTCCACCGTTGGTTTTTTTATTTTGTTTTTTTTTTTACAAATAATGAAACTACAGCAACTTAAGACCTAGTGAAAGCTGCTTATGCTTAGTTTGTTGATAACTCAATTGTAAATTTGAAAGGAATTATACTTTCAGAGCGATCAAGTCCAAGACCACTAATGCACCAGCTGTACTAACACAGCAGGTATACTATAATGGTATGAAAAAGAGAGGAGAAAGAGTGACAGGAAGAAATTACAAATCTCTTGCATCAGGATTTTCACCATGCAACTGTTTTGTTTTGTTTTGTTTTGTTTTGTTTAGTTTATTAGGATCCCAAATAGCCATATTGCTAGGTAACACTGACCCTTCCTGTGGTCCACATTGAACAAAAAATACACAGTACAAGAAATAAATATAAAAAAATGAAAAGAAAATAACACTGAACAATTTAAAATCACGAACGAGAAACACACAAAACCTAGGTAGTATGGTAAAGAGATGAGAAAGAGTACCATCCCTGATTAGACAATAGAGAGACTAGCTTGTGGATGACAACACAGACAGGACACAGGGGCTCGATAGTCTCTAGTACAGTACACAATAATATTATTACACTAACATGATACAATGCAATATAATATGATGATACATAGAACATTACAATACTATAATATGATGCATCTCACAATACTTGTCAATATAATAAAATCTATACACAATGACCTATATTGATAAATACATTATAATAGCACAGTACTTATCACTGTGATACTGTGATATCATATTGAGTCATTTATCATCAATCACAGTCTGCAAGGTTTAGACAGTGTAATTTTATTCAGGATGGAAAGTGGACAGAGGAGTGAGAGGAGAGAGAGAGAGAAGAGAGAGAGATACAGACAAAAGAGGGCGAGAGAGAAGAGAGTGAGAGGAGAGAGAGAGAGACAGAGAGAGAGAGGAGTGAGACAGAGAGAGAGAGAAGAGAGACACAGAGAAAGAGATACAGAGAGGTGTGACTCACAACAAAGGTCGCTGGCTGGAATCAAACCAGCGACAGCTGCGACCATGTGGCCATGTAATGACAGAACGAGATGACACAATAACTCGTCAGATGCATTTGGTGGATAAGTACACTGCCAATACAACAAACAATGCACATGTCCGCCGCTGCACACTTTTCATTGAGTAACAATATCTTTGCAGCCTTTGATCGTACCTTAACTCGAACCTCATTCCTGTCTACCTCAGAGACTCCCTTTATTTATTTATTCTTTTAACCTCTTGTTACATGTGCCTGAACTGCAGGGCTACGTCCGACAGAAAGTCTTGCAGTAATATATCAGCCACCTCAGAAGGGACAATGTGGGGGCTTGGGACAGTGTCACGCTAACATTTCCACACCGCTACTCTTACTGTAAAACCTAGCAGCTTATGTCTACAGCATAATAAGACAAAGTTCTACTCACAATCACAGCCAAATCTCTGGTTTCGACATCGGCTGTATGGTAAACCACACATACGTATATTTCACCCTGAGGGGATGTGGTGTGTAGTAATACCCCAAGTGTGTTATTACCCTCCGTGAAAGTAACAGTAATGGGTCTGATAGTACACCAATGAAAACAATGTGCCTAAATCTGGGCTTCAATATCCAAACTAGGTAGATCTAGGGTCAATATTTACAGAGCCCCGGCACACTACATGGTGGCTTGTCTTGGGAAAAAAGATTCCATTAAGAAAATGAATCATTCTCTGGAAAGTTTTGGACAAAAATGAAAACGTGGAACTTGAAACGAGTGTCAACACATTCACCTGTAGTAAATATGTCAGCCGTCCATTTTCTTTACCTTCTTAAATTCCTACAGCCTATCCCAGTATGCTTTGGGGCTGGGCAGGGAGACACCCTGGAGAGAGTGAGTCGGCGTCAACACAAATACGCACAATCACTAACATGCACTTATCCTTATGGACAACAATTTCATGGTTCCTGAGGAGAGGTAGTAAACAGATAAACAACAGGCTCTCCATACTGTGTCGTATTATGTACCAGAAACGAAGGGTGAATAAGATCCACTGACTAAAACTGGAAATGTCCGTTTTGTTATATTTTACTATAATCACTGACAAAAATGTGAAATATGTCCACTTTTTTTTGGATTAATTATTATTCCTGAGGAAAATAGAAGTGGGCTAAAATTCTCGAGCCCTGCTTTCTTTTCTCGCTCTGAGACAGACTGATACAGATAAAGGTCAGTCTGCATGCCTGGCCAGCCCATGCCAGGCTGTGGGAGGCTGGATGGGCTATAAACTGCCATCCTGTATGTAGTCCAGGCCCTACTGCCACATGGTTCCACAATGTAGCTGAAACAATGTTTTGAAAGACTTTTTTTTAAAGAACATGTTTCAAAGGAGTTCTGTCAAGCTCCATTTATGTGACAAGTTGGAAGCATGTATGAGATGTGCAAATATGTGAAGTTGAGCGGATGTTACCATATCTGTGCAGCTAGCGAGAGAGCGAGAGAGCAAGGAGAATAAAAGAGCTTTGACATGTGCAGACAAAAGCTTTCCTTGCCTGTGCTTAATAACCTGCTACTGCTGCAGTAGCCACTTTTTCTGCGAGTTTCATTCTTTTAAAGCCACTTTATTTTGTCATTACAGAGTTGTTCAGTTACAATAACATTTGTCTTCTGCATTTAACACATCCTATTGTATAGGAGCAGTGGGCAGCTGCAGCGCCTGGGGACCAACTCCAGTTCTTCTTTCCATTGCCTTGCTCGGGAGCACAGGCAGAGGTGTAAAAACCAAGGGCAGAAAGTAAAAGTCCAAAACATGCATTTGCTCTACTCATGCACTACACCAGCAGATTCTAGTCAACACCACTCCTCAACTAGGTAGGGAACACTAGTTAATGAAATCAGCTGGTTTAGTAACATGGTTGAAGCAAATACACGGTTTGGACATTTACTTTCTGGACCTGGTTTTTACACCTCTGGTAACACGCATGTCTTTTTGATGGCGGTAGGAAACCGGCGCGCCCGGAGGAAACCCACGCAGACATGGGGGAGAACATGCAAACTCCACACAGAAAGGACCTGGGACAGCCTGGGGTTCGAACCCAGGACCTTCTGGCTGGGAGGCCACAGTGCTGCCCTTTCATCTGTTCTGTTCTCAAGTCTTCATTTCTTCCCACAATGTAAGATGGTCCTGCATGCATGCTTGCGTGCATGTGCGTGCATGTGTGTGTGTGTGTGTGTGTGTGTGTGTCTCTCTCTCCAGACAGCTATTCTGACAATCAAGGGAGAGGAGGGGAAGCGTAGGTGTGGAAAACGGAGCCAAAGGAACGTGGCCACAGTGGAAATGTTACTATAGTACACTGTGGGCACAGAGGGAAACAAAACTCTCCTTATCAGCCTGCCCAAAGTTGTGCTGGGATCCTAAATTCACTCTTTATTCCCATGGGTCATGGCACAATCTCCCGTCTTACAATAACCTGCACTATATTTGCCTCTTATTTTACCTTAATGATAAAGGACTGTTTTGCAGTGTAACTGCTGCCAGTCAAGTTTTTTTGCTTAAACACGTGTTCGGCTAATCGGGGATATTTTCACTATTCACTACTAGACGCTGAACTCATGCTATAATTTCAGTGACATTCAACGTTCAAAAACTGGCATTTTAAAATCAGTTTAAGTCCTTATCTTCTGTCTCCAAATTACTATTCTGTCCAACATAACAAGTAGGTTGGTGGTGCTCCTCAGTATGATGTAGGCATGATGTGTTGTATGAGTCAGAGAGAGAAACAGAGAGAAGGGGGGGGGTGTAGAGAGAGAGCACAATAATGCACCTATTGTGCACATCTGTATCTGTGTATTCAATGGTGGGCAAAGGTCCTTAATACTGGAAGCGTGGGCATCAAGAGGAGAGGTTTGCCCTGTCTGCTTCCTCATGCACCGTGCAGAGGCGTCAGGCCAGATAAAGTGCAGGAAGTGAGAGGCGACAGTTACCAGACAGACACTGATAATCTGCATGTTCCCATAAATAGTGGGCATGCTATTGCACAGTGCAGGATGCCAGCTGATACAAGGGACCACATACTTCATTTATTTGCAGTGATATTTATTTGCATGTGGACTGTGTAGCTAAAATACAGTCAAATATCGGTCAACAGCACTGGTAACTAAGTGTGAAAAGCTTAATGATGCACTCGAATAATGAGAAATGACAATGGTGTTCCAAGAAAAAAAAAACCTTTAGTTTTAAAAAAAAAAACAACCTACCAAGAGAAAGACAAACAGTGCTGCAGAACAGGTGGATCAGACTTGCTGTGGTCTCCACTGTGGCCTAGCCAGGATTCAACTCTAGCCTTCAGTAAAACCACAATTTCCCAGCGACAGGAAGAAAAAGGAAAACTTGTCTCAACTGTAAAAATTAAACGTGTAATTATTTTCTTTTTTCATTTGGCATTGGAGCTTTTTTTTGGTTACTGTCTGGATCCTTGCTTGTTCATCTGAAGTCCAAATAACACATTAAATTGAAGAATTATTACCGTTTTGGCCTGTGTAAACCCAAAGAGGTCTGGCAAGGATGTAAAAAAAAAGAGTTGGTTTTATTCAAAATTCCTCCCTATAAAAATCAAATTCACTTGTTGACATTCACTTAACATGGCAAAAACAGCTAAACTCTAAGCCAAGTGATCTAAACTATACCAGAATGTGAGACAAAGATATGCATTAGACTGAGAGATACTCGCTTCCACTGCAGATAATTCAGCATGTGACAGCGGGATGGCAGAGCATGGTGAATACAGTGACTAGAAAGTAGGGGGAGTAAAACAAAACAACGTGTATAATAACTTAATCGTGTTCGGGATCAGGGCCAAAAGGAGCTATACTGAAAAGCTCAAAAACAGGTTTTCAGCTAACGATCCTGCATCTCTGTGCAGAAGCCTGCAGGACATCACCAACTACAGGAAACTCTCCCCCCACACTGTAGAGAACCTTCAACTAAGCTGACGACTTGAATGTGTTTTACTGCAGGTTTGATCAGCCCACTTTCACACCCTTCACCCGCTCCAACTCAGACATCACACAACCAACTGCACCCCCTGCCATCACCCATCCTCTCCCCCCCTGACTCCCCACCGGCACTGACGGTCTGTGAAGAGGATGTGTGTCAGTTCTTCCAAAGACAGAAGATCAGGAAGGCACCCGGCCCCGACGGCGTGTCACCCTCCTGTCTGAAAGTCTCGCAGACCAGCTGGCCCCCCATCTTCACACAGATCTTCAACAGCTCACTGGAGCTGTGTGATGTCGCCTCCTGCTTCAAACGTTCCACTATCATCCCGGTCCCCAAGAAATCCTTCATCACTGGACTGAACCAATACAGGCCCATCACCCTGATGTCTGTGGTCATGAAGTCCTTCGAGAGACTGGTGTTTGCCACCTGAAGGGGGCAAACAGGTCAGTGGATGATGCAGTCAACATGGGACTGCACTACATCCTGCAACATCTAGACTCCCCAGGGACGTATGCAAGGATCCTGTTTGTGGACTTCAGCTCGGTGTTCAACACCATCATCCCAGAAGTCCTACTCACCAAACACACCCAGCTCACTGTGCCCGACCCCATCTGTCAGTAGATATCAAACTTCCTGACTGACAGGAGGCACCAGGTGAAGCTGGCACCTCCCAGGGAAGTGTGCTCTTCCCTCTGCTCTTCTCCCTCTACACAAATGACTGCACCTCAGGGGACCTGTCCGTTAAACTCCTGAAGTTTGCAGATGACACAACAATCATCGGTCTCATCTGGGACAGTTACGAGTCTGCATACAGACGAGAGGTTGAACAGCTGGCCCTCTGGTGTGGTCCTAACAACCTGGAGCTGAACATGGTCAAAACTGTGGAGATGACAGTGGACTCCAGAAGGAGCCCCCTCCCCCAAACACTACCCCCCTCACCATACTCAACAGCACTGTGTCTGCAGTGGAAACCTTCAGGTTTCTGGGATCCACAATCTCCCAGGACCTAAAGTGGGCATCCAAAACAGTCAGAATCATCAAAAAGACCCAGCACAGGATGTACTTTTTGCACCAGCTCAGGAAACTGCCTCAGCAGCTGCTGATTCAATTCTACTCTGCAATAATGAAGTCTGCTCTCTGCACATCCATCACTGTCTGGTTTGGCTCGGCAACCAAACAGGACAGAAATAGACTACAATGGACAGTCAGGACTACAAAGAAAATCATTGGTGCCAACCTGCCCTCCATTCAGGACTTGTACATCTCCAGAGTCAGGAAACGGACAGGCAACATCATTGCAGACTCATCACACCCTGGTGACAACCTGTTCTAACTCCTCCCCTCTGCTAGGCACTACAGAGCACTGTACGCCAAAACAACCAGATGCAAGAACAGTTTCTTTCTGCAGGCCGTCACTCTAATCATCACTTAAAACAGTCATACAGCATCAGAAATGATCCCCGTGCAATATACCTGTAAGACTGAACATCCACTGTACCTACAAATATGAAATGTATTATATATATATATATATATATATATATATATATATATGTGTGTGTGTGTGTGTGTGTGTGTGTGTGTGTGTGGACTGTCAAGATATTGGATCAGTCGAAGCCTGGGTTAACAACGACCGCCATTGGTGCTGTGCCCTCACGGAGTACTGATGGAAACTATAAAATCCGCTGTGGCGACCCCTGAGAAACAGGGAACAAGCCAAAAGAATAAGATATAGTATATATAATTATATATCCTGTAGTTTAAACACAGCTTTAACATATCATCATTGTCAAAAATAAATCTAAGCACGCTGTATATATTGTATATTGTATACATGCATATTCTGTCATGTCCACCTACCTCATGTATATAAACTAACCTGTTAACATTTATTCCAGCATATTTGTACTCTGCCCCATTGCACTTGTCTTCCTGTTAAAACATATTTTTCATAATATAATTTTTATATACATCTATCTGTACATAGTAGTTAAATGTTTATGTTTACGTTGTGTTCTTTGTTTTAGCTGTGTGTCTATTCTGTGTAAGTACATGGAGGGCAATGAAGGAACTGCAGTCAAATTCCTTTTATGTGTAGGCCTACTCACACTTGGCCAAATAAACTGATTCTGATTCAAAACACAACACCAAGACATCATAAAACTAATTTCACTAAGCCTTTGCACTAAGTCAGTAAAGTGTTCCAGAAACTATTTTTATTTTGTGTTTTCTTCTATTTGGAGCTATATTAGCTGACAAATCCACTAGAGCCCTGTATATCAGTAAATTCTAGCAGACATAAACTCCTGAACCTGTCTACCCTACACCCAGGACAATGGCTCAAGTTTAAATGTGGGATGATCAAATTAAGAAAAATCACTAACTTTCTGTTTTCTTTAGCTGCTCTTTACAAAAAAAAGTTTTTTTATTTTGTCTTTGGTTATGGTTTTGGTTTTTGGTGTTGTTTTTTAACACAACAGTTTTGTTATGGTTTTGTTTTTTGGGCAGCACAGTGGCCCAGTGGTTAGTGCTGTCGCCTCACAGCAAGACAGTCCTGGGTTCAAATCCTGGGGTTGTCCAACCTTGGGGGTCATCCCAGGTCGTTCTCTGTGTGGAGTTTGCATGTTCTCCTCGTGTCTGTGGTGGGTTTTCTCTGGGTGCTCCGGTTTTCTCCCACCATCAAAAGAAACATGCATGTTAGGGTTTATACTCCAGTCTGGGCCCCTGACAAAGGCAATGGGAAAAGAACTGGAGTTGGTCCCCAGGTGCAGCATGAAGACGGCAGCCCACTGCTCCTAGCTACACAGATCACAGCTAGGATGGGTTCATTTGCAGTAACTGAATTTCCCCAAGGGGATTAATAACGGAAATTAATTAACAATACACCGTATTCTCGTGGTCGCTGTCAGAGTTCTGAGACCACTTGACAACCAGATGTGATGGTAGCATTTCCAATTACAAAAATCTGTGGGATCTACTGCTATGGGTACTAGGGTTGTACCGGTACACGTATTTGTACCATACCATTTGGTACAGGACATTCGGTTAAGTGCACGTCGTGATCCAAATGAATATAGCCTAACTTTAACCACGCAGGTTATGTGCATAATTTTATGCTCTGATGGTCAGTTGACCGAAACACTGACCAATAGAGTGATACTTGACAAGATACGGTGTGCCCTCTCTTCTAGAGTTCTGTGTGCGGAACTACAATTAAAAACTCAAGTTTCCTTTCTGATTCTGTAACAGAGCCGTAACTTAGTAACTGAGTTAGCACATGTTCAGTGATGCAGCCTCACTGCATAGCGAGCTCTAAACCAGAGCTTGAGGACCCTCTCGTACCCTTCAGGTCTCCTGTTTGGGTACATTTAGGTTTTCCAGTGAACTACAGTAGCAATGGGCAAAGGCAAGTGGGTAAGACAAAGGCTGCGTGCCGGCACTGAAATCGGGTAAGTTGCTGGCAGTACGTCGAACATGGTTACTTGTTTGAGATGGCATCATCCAAATGTGACTATCACCAGTACAAGGAAAAAACAAGAGTACAAACACTGCTCCCCGTGGCATTAAGCAACCTCTCCCTGCTAATTTAGACCAGGCAAAAGCAATAACAAACACCACAGGATCTACAACGATACTCCGTTGTAGATAACACAGGTTTTAAACACATGTTGAAAGTGACTGAGCCCCAGTACGACATTCCCTCTCATATTTTTTTTAATAATACCTAGACGAAGGTATGTTTTTAAGAAACGTTTCGTGTTTTTTTTTGTTTTTGTTTTTTTAATTTTCCCTTTTTTCTCCCCAGTTGTATCCGGCCAATTACCGCACTCTTCCGAGTCATCCCGGTCGCTGCTCCACACCCTCTGCTGATCCCAGGAGGGCTGTAGGACACCACGTATCCTCTGATACATGTTGAGTCGCCAACTGCTTTTTTTCACCTGACAGTGAGGAGTTTCACCAGGGGGACGTAGCGCATGGGAGGATCACACTATTCCCCCCAGTTCCCCCTACCCCCGAACAGGCATCCCAACCAACCAGAAGAGGCGCTAGTGCAGCGACCAGGACACATACCCACATCTGGCTTCCCACTCGCAGACATGGCCAATTGTGTCTGTAGGGACGCCCGACAAAGCCGGAGGTATTTAAGAAAGAAAGGTATGTGCCTTTATGTGCATTCCTTATATGTTCAGGAAATTATGGCCAGTTTGCCACTGTTTGTGCAAGTTTATATGTATAAAAGTTAAATTCACAATAAATGAAAAGAAATTTCATGTTTTGCATGTCTTTTTTTTCCCACTGTACTGAAAATGTTCCGAACCGTGACTTCGAATCCAAGGTACGTACCGAACCATGACTTTTGCATACCGTTACACCTCCATTGGATACCATCATGACCAAACTCGCCAAGTTAAAACAGTATTAATGTACAGGGGAATATTTTTCTATGACTTACTGTGGAGAATATGTGGCAATATGGTGGATTGAAAACACAAAAGGGAGGCCTTTTGGATTTTGTACAGGCCTAATACATATCATTTGTATTCTTTTGCAACATCAACAAAATGTAAGCTTCAGACTAAAACCTTTTTTTTTTATTTGATTAGGTGGGATTAATTTAAGGACTGGAGTGAACCTTACTCAACATGCACATTGACCAGGTGAGCCCTAAAGAGCATCTTGAAGACCTGTTCCAACAGTCTGGTATCAAGATTGAGTGCTGCAAAGCCAGAGATTCATGAACTGCTATGTGTCAAGCCTGAGCTGAGGAGGAGGTTTTCTGAAGACCCTTTCAGAGAGATTCATCTCAGGTTTAACATCAGGAGGAATGCTACCAGGAAAGACATTTGCAAAATACTGTGTGCCAAGCCAGAGTTGAGGAAAGGTATATTGGCTGTGCTTAAGCAGGAGTGGATGGAAAAAAGAGAGGACAAAGGATGGAAGGAATTGTCCTTAAATGACACCCTCAGGGGGAAGGGGCATGAAGGAAAAACAGAAAACCCATATGACAAGGTGCTGGACAGAGCAATGACAAGAAAAGAAGAGGATGGATGAATGCCTACAGGGATCAGGCAGCAGTCCCAGCTGGAAAACTTGAATGGTAGTCAATTTAGAGACCATTTTCAGTTGGTGGGACTGACTGAATGTAAAGCATAGAGAGACACAACAGCAGACAGTACAAGTGGGATTAACTCTGAGGACCTTTTCAGAAAGATTCGCCTCAGATTTATCATGGAAGAATGTTACCAGACAAGAGTTTTATGAAATAATGTGCGCCAAGCCAGAGTTGTGGGAAAGTATGTTGACTGTGCTTAGGCAGGAGTGGACAGGCACACAAAAAAAGGACAAAGGATGGGAGAAGACATCCTCAAAAGACAAGTGGCTGGACAAGTGGTCAAAGAGACGGCAAAAGAAGGAGCGTTTGGAGAGAACGATGGAACAGCGATAGAGGTCAACAAAACAGTCACTGAAAAAACCATAACTACCAGAGTGTAAGAAACATCAAAGGCTATGAATGAATGAATGAATGAATGAATGAATGAATGAATGAATGAATGAATGAATAAATCAAGCGATACAATATGTCTGATGAGATGAGTAATAAGAAAGAGAGAAAAACAGGCGGCACCACCAAGCACAGAGATTAAGCTGTAAAAAGAGAACGACTCATTTGAGAACATGGAAAAAAAAAGAAGATTGGACACAAAAGGCAAATGAACAAGTAAACGTCACAACCAACGGGCAGAGGAGTGGACAGGCAGGAAGTAAGACTCATGCAAGACCATCTAGTGCTTGTGAGGCTGAGAATTACATCATGATTGCAAATGAGATCAAGAAAAAAAGGCAAGCAAAAACAGACAAAGAATGATAGAAAAGGAAATGAGAGAGAGGGAAAAGGTGGAGAAAAAAGGATAAGAGAGAGAGAGGAGGGGAAGAGGATGAAAACTGCGAACCCCAAAAAGAGCAAGTAAAAGTGAAAGTAAGAGGAAAACAAGCAACAGACAGTAAAAGATGGAAGAGGAGGAGAGACGGAGAAAAGAAAATAAGAAAATGGAGAATAGAAAATAGAAAAGAGGAGGAGACACAAGAGCAGAGTCAGATAGAGGAGAAACGGGTAGAGGAGGAGGAAAGACCGGCGGTAGAGAGACTAAGAGAATGAAGAAAGAAACAAGATGAGACAGAGGAAGAGGATAAAATGGAAAAGGACAGACTGAGAGACAGCCATTGAATGCTGAAGACAACCTGAAAGAGCAAAGACAAATGGACGAAACAAAGGAAGAGGAGAAAATGAAGATATTGAGCGCTGATGAGCAGCTGCTGCAGTAAAAGCTAAAGGTGGCAAAGGAGCTTTAAAAGGGAGGTGTTCAGGTGAGTAGGCGAGATTCAGAAAAATTAAGGGCGGGGGCATCCGGATAGCGTAGCGGTCTATTAAATTGCCTACCAACACGGGGATCGCCGGTTCAAATCCCCGTGTTACCTCCAGCTCGGTCGGGTCTCCCTACAGACACAATTGGCCATGTCTACGGGTAAGAAGCCAGATGTGGGTATGTGTCCTGGTTGCTGCACTAGCGCCTCCTCTGGTCGGTCGGGGCGTCTGTTCGGGGTGGAGGGGGAACTGGGGGGAATAGTGTGATCCTCCCATGCGCTATGTCCCCCTGGTGAAACTCCTCACTGTCAGGTGAAAATAAGCAGCTGGCGACTCCACATGTATCGGAAGAGGCATGTGGTAGTCTGCAGCCCTCCCAGATCAGCAGACGGGGTGGAGCAGCGACCGGGACGGCTCGGAAGAGCGGGGTAGTTGGCCAAAATTCAATTGGGGAGGAAAAAGAGGGGGAGGGGGGGGGTAAGGTAAAAAAGAAAAAGAAAAGTTGAGGGTCAGTTTAAATCTTTCTAAAAACCCTGAAGTATTTCCCTCACTACATTTTAAACCAACAGGCTTCTTCTGAGCACTGGACACCACGCCTGAGGGTAGCTGAGTAGTTTGCAAGCCTTTACCTGGTATTTCATTATGACACTTGAATAATTATTTTAAAAACAAATGAAAAATAAAGCACTGCATGGATTGAGCCATACTCTTTACTGATTGAATGAATTAACTAACTAACTAATTAATTAATTAATTTGCCTCTTTCTCTCTTTCTTAATGTCCTGAAATTTGAATTCAGATCACATTAGCTTAGTACACACACCCATCCACATAAACCATACTCCAAACAGCACCCACTAACCAGGTCAGAGTCAGCAGGGCTGGAGGAGTGTGAGTGGTTCGGGTTTGATGAGGCTGGACAACTCACAACCCCACACCCCACCATTGTAACTCTATACTTGACACAAGGGCACATGAAGCACCAGGGGCCTCATTCATCAATCGTTCGTACATACAAATTTGTTCTTACACGCCCATGGAATTTTTTTAGCTCTCAAGATTGTCTGACACTCGGCGTCAAAGCCTGATGGTTATTTGTAATCCCTTCCCCTAAGATCTATTGCCTACCTCTTA
Source organism: Lampris incognitus (assembly GCF_029633865.1). Classification (NCBI taxonomy): domain Eukaryota; kingdom Metazoa; phylum Chordata; class Actinopteri; order Lampriformes; family Lampridae; genus Lampris; species Lampris incognitus. The sequence continues at coordinate 135,944,587 of NC_079211.1, read as the reverse complement.
CAACGAGCCATCACCCAGGCTTGCGAAGACATCAGTGTTAGCCAGTTGGTGTCTAAATTCAGGGGTTACCTGGTTGTACACTGGTCTCTGAGGCAAACTTCAGGGCTACAAATTTCCATGTGTGTAAGAATATATGTTTAAATATGAACAATTGATGAATGAGGCCTCAGGACTACTGGGATGGTGGTTGGCTGCAGGGTGGCCGGGGGGCACCTCTGCCCAGGTGGACTGCTCTGTCCTTAGTGCTGGGTAGTGTCCTGCCTGCTGCATATTGGCAGGGCTGCAGTGAGCACTGCCAGGTGCTTTCTGGTGCCCCTGGTTGGCGGCTCACCATCATGAGCGGGGGCCACGAGCCAGGGGACAGCTGTCAGACTTGCTCCTGCTGTATGGCTTTTCTGTGATGGGCGCCGCAGGTGCGGGGTGCAGTGGGGAAACTGCATGTCTTGCTGTCTGCGGGCACTGGCGGGCCCTGTCAGTCCCGGGTGGGATGCCGTTGGTTGGCCTGGGTCAGGTGTATTCGGCTATGGGGTGTATACTCGGTGTGGTTGGGCAGATGGGGCCTCTAGCTGGCTGCGGTGTGGCAGGCCTGATGTGGATGGGCATGCCCCCTACCCACCAACCCCACCAACCCACCTACTGGGCAGTCTTTATGGAGCATTGGTTTATTGGTTGTGGGGCCTGGCTCCGGGCCGGTGATCCATGCTTGCCATCCGCAGCTCAGGTCCCATGCCTGCGGGCGCATCTGGGGGCCGGAGGCGGGGGTGCATCTCGGAGGTGTGGGCTCGGCTTGTGTTTTCGGGACTGGTTTGTGTTCCTCGGGGCTTTGCAGGGCTGTTGTTCTGCAGGCTCCTGGCCCCGCTGTGGGCTTGGTGTTCCTCGGGGGTTGTGGGGCTTTGGGCTCCAACTGTTCTCTTTGTCATGGTCTTGGTCTGCATGGCTGCGGGTCTGTGGGTGGCTGCAGAGCCTGTCTGCTGCTCGGAGGCACTACGATAAATTGAGGATCTGAGACATCAGAATTAATTGGGATCAATCCCCATGCACTCACAGGTGGACACTTCACATACTTATAGGCAGACATGTCACGTGCACATACACACCACTAGCATCTACCTCATACGATCCCTGGAAAAATCTCCTGGTAACATCCTTCCTCTTAGTCCTTTCTCCCCCTTTCTTTTCTTTCTTACTTGCTTTGGTAGTGGGGTGTGGTTTAGCCTCTGCTGCAAGTGGAGACGGGGGGGGGGTCGTGGGTCGCGGAGCGCAGACGCAATAGCAAGGCTGATTGATGATCAGCCTCAGGTGTGCAAGTCTAACAACCTGCTCTTTATATTCTGCAGTAAAGTTGGGGACTGACACAAAAGAGACACGGCAAGAGAACACAGGAAAAGAGACATAAAAGAGAAAGGAGACCGAGACAAAGAACGATGGAGAGGAGACAGCAAGTCCACAGCACCACTGAGCACCAGCCCATACAACGTGCAGATGTTGAACTGTGTTCTGCCAAACCTGTGTCCATCCTCCACCTGAACATTTCCGTGGCACGAGTCTTTGCCACACTTGTCTCCTCCTTTATCACTATAACTTATCCTAAATTGATATCGATAAGATTGATTTAATTATGTTTTGTCAAACACATGTCAGTGCCTGTTTCTATGTCTATGACTTATCAGATATATGCTGTCATTTTTCGTTACCAAGTTTCCTCGTCTCACTTGTGGTGACTGTCCCTCTCTTGGAGAGGCGATGCTGATTGGTTGATCAAAGCTGATCAAACATGCGGAGGAGGGGACTGGTGGCGGCTATGAATGCATAACAAAAACCCTGTGCTCTTTTCATCCCACAGGCCAGCCAAAGGACGGAGTTATCAGACGTGGTTCTTGATAATTAATAAAGATTGCCTTTGCAGGCGGAGAATATGAACTCCACTTGCAGATTAACTCTGTCTAGGACACATTAGCATACAAGTTCCCTGTGTTGTATGCCAAGACTGATGACGGCACAGGTTTCAAAAAGAAAAGCATTACCATTTTTGGCCTTAATAAAGAATCGGAGCGGATGTAAAAAGAATAAAATACAGAAAACTGCAGCTCCATTACAATTCCAATGAAAACTATCTTGCATAAGGCTGCACAAATTGTGCACTTGTAGGGCATCCGGGTAGCATGGCGGTCTACTCCGTTGCCTACCAACTCGAGGATCGCCGGTTCAAATCCCCGTGTTACCTCCGGCTTGGTCGGGCGTCCCTACAGACACAATTGGCCGTGTCTGTGTGTGGGAAGCCAGATGTGTGTCCTGGTCACTGCACTAGCGCCTCCTCTGGTCAGCCAGGGCGCCTGTTCCTGTTCGGGGGGGGGGGGGTAGCTTGATACTCCCACACACTACGTCCCCCTGGCGAAACTCCTCCCTGTCAGGTGAAAAGAAGTGGCTGGCGACTCCACATGTATCAGAGGAAGCATGTGGTAGTCTGCAGCCCTCCCTGGATCGGCAGAGGGGGTGGAGCAGTGACCAGGACGGCTCAGAAGAGTGGGGTAACTGGCCGGATACAATTGGGGGGCGGGGGGTCCAAAGAAAAAAAATTAAATTGTGCACTTGTAACCTACATTAAATGTAATTTCTGCATGACAAACATTTTAATGTGTGACAAATGCTATATTCCAACAGACCCAAACACTCCTGTGGTCATAACTCCCACAGCTATCTTAGATTAGGCTCAGGATCCACATGTTCTGGTGATTGAAGCTGCATCTTTAAATGAATCAGTCCAATGATGTGCGATCAGCATAACTACAGTATGCTGTTTTAAAACTGTGACTAGTTGATATGCTTGTCCTTTTTCACTCACATTTACTTTTGAGGTGAAAGACTTTATTTAGGCCCTGTGATGGCCTGGCGGCCTGTCCAGGGTGTCTCCCTGCCTGCCGCCCAATGACTGCTGGAATAGGCTCCAGCTTCTCCGTGACCCCAAGAGCAGGATAAGTTGTTTGGATGATAATGGATGTATGGATGGATGGACTTTATTAAAGGCATGATGGAGAAAATCTAAATCATGCCATGATCAGTGCAGACATCCAGCTCATTGCACAATTAATTCATCCCCGCGACCCTGAGAGCGGGATAAGTGGTTCAGATAATGGATGTCTGGACTTCCAGTATCACGGTGTTCTATAACATTCAAGAACTCTAATCCTAGTTTTCTCTGCTTTTTCTGTTCTCAAAAAAAGGTAATATTTAAATAGAAAAGCTTATCTTCCTTAATTGCTGAAGTACAAAAGATCTGCAGGAAAAACTTGGCTCCAGTGAAAGAGAGAAAACAGAAAAATATTGTTACACAAATATATAATGATACAAAGTCTAGTTGATTTAAAACCAAGTTATCTAAACAACAAAGCTATAAACTAGTTTTAATACATTTAGTCTGGGGGTAAAATATCCTGTCCCCCCCTGCAACAGATAATTTGGCCAACAAACCAATACCCCCGTGCAACTCCAAAAGCACTATTGTGTACATGTTCATGTACTACTCACGTATGAGAAGTGTAGAGGTTGTTATGGATTTCTGATATTTTTGCACTATTACATGGCAAACGTTTTCATCTGGAATCAAAACTGATTTGCTGAATATAAACTTCATCCGTCCAAATACTTTTCAGCGGTCAGGGATGGGAAGACAGTAAACAAAAGGACTAGACTGAGGAAGAAAACTGAGAAGTCCTCAACTTCTCAGTTTTCTTCAACAATACCTTTGGATATCCTTCAGATGGCGTTCAACCTGAACTTACCAACTGAACGAGCTAGATGTTGATGACAGCTGGAGATAGCTATAGCAGAAGGAGAGTAAGCTAATACCATATCTTAGTCTTACAACAGACTGTTAACTTTTCTCCACTGGTGGGCTGCTTAAATACGGACCCCACCCCCCACCCCACACACACACACACACACACACACACACACACACACACACACACACACACACACACACACACACACACACACACACACACACACACACAATGTATGAGTTGTATAGAGACAAACAGACACAAACAAATAGGTACATGTGTACACATAAATTTAAAAAAAATGTTTTGGGGGGATTTTTTCCCCCTTTTCTTCCCCAATTGTATCCAGCTAATTATCCTATTTTCCAAGCCATACCGGTCACTGCTCCACCCCCTCTGCCGATCCTGGGAGGGCTGCAGACTACCACATGCCTCCTCCGATACATGTGGAGTCGCCAACCACTTCTTTTCACCTGGCAGTGAGGAGTTTCGCCAGGGGGACATAGCATGTGGGAGGATCACGCTATTCCCCCCAGTTCCCCCACCTCCCTGAACAGGCGCCCTGACCGACCAGAGCAGGCGCTAGTGCAGCGTCCAGGACACATACCCACATCCGGCTTCCCACCTGCACACACAGCCAAGTTTGTCTGTAGGGAAGCCTGACCAAGCCGGAGGTAACACAGGGATTCGAACCACCAATCCCCGTGTTAGTAGGCAACAGAATAGACCACTACGCTACCCGGACACCCATAAATTCACATTTTGATTTACACAAGGCCTATGTGTATGCCTCAAGCAAAGACATTTCTTTAGCAATCGAATGGAACCACTAAAGGACCTCCTACTAAAATATGCAGCTGGTCTAATGAAATCCATCATATTTTCATCACATCCCCTCAACTACAGACAGGGGGGGAATTATCAGTCAATAAGATTCATGTAGAAAGTTAATCATCACAACCGCTGTGGGATTGCCACGGTATTTGTTAATAATATCACTCTTCTAACCAACCTATTGGAATTGTATGGAGTCTGGGGGGAAATCTGGTTTCAAACACAGACGAGAATCCAAATTAAAATCTTTACAAGGATATTTCATGTTTAACCACTGATGGAGAGGTACTTAAAGACATATTAGGGAGGAGCTGATGTCTGAGTAGGTCATCTATAACACCTGCTCAGTGGCAGTTTAACAACAAAACGCCACATTACATATATCATTACAACTTCTGGGGTCATATTCATAAAACATTAATGTCAGGTTAAGTTCACCACCTGTTTTTCCTCTCCTGTCCTTTCTTCTGCTCCCAAAGGAAACTTGCCTCATTTTTGGGTCATTTCTGTACCCTCAAATTATCTGGCTGGGAAGATATGTTACACTTTTCAACTTCACAGTGTGTAACATGTTCAAAAAAAAAGGAATGAGCGAGAGTAAGGTGGGGTTGGGCAGTGGGATGGGGTAGGGGCTAAAAAAGCAGCTGTTTAAGCAACTGTGGTTATTAGCATTCAATGCTAACAATCCCCCCCAAGATTTTGGGATGAGTGCCTACCACACGCAGCCGCCGTCACAGTCCCATGGCGGAAATAAACGTGCAGCATGCACACACAGGAACTAAAGAAAGGGGGGGGGGGTCCTATAATCGACTGTTGTCTAACATTGTTTGATGATGATGGCCGTGTCCATAAATCAGGGTTTTATGGTATCTTTCGCTGCTCCTTTCCCTCTGGCCGGACTAACATGCACAGCAGTCCCAGGACCCCCGGTGACTAGGCCCACAGGGTCCTCCCTCAGTTTGGAATAACTAAACCCAACTCCTCTGAAAGCACTAAAACCTGCACTAAATCAAACCTGCTGCAAATTATGCATGATCGTGGTACAACACACCTCAGCACTGCATCCACGTGTCATTTGAGATTTTGGTCACCGACATATGTTTGCTTAAATCTGGCATGAAACGAGCTTTAAAAAGTGACACTAGAAAATCAAGCTGGCTTCTCTCACTTTTACCATATTGCTGACTTTAAACAGACGCGCAATTTTGCCTAGGAGTTGACCCTCTGTGGACGTAGGACCACCACTCCATGTTGTTGTTAGTTAATGATCGGGTAACAAATTGTCTGGTTCCTATCTGCAGCTTTCCCCCAATGGTGGCCTGAAGGAAACTCGGCCTTCCTGATCCTGCAATAATGTGGAGAGACTGTAAACCTTATCTTTTAAACAGCCCCCTGTAAAACATCACTTCCTTTCTATTCTGTTGTATGTTGTTAGATGAATTTATCCCCAGGGAGTAGTGATGGGAGGGAAGTGAATTATTTGAGCACAAGGGTGAAGTGGAATTCAAAGGTGGACTTCTTTCTAGCCCTGTACGACTGATGAAACTGTCCAAATTTGATCTTAAGTTAAATATTACTTTCAGAAAGAAACCCATTCAGGTAATAGTTATCACATGCCATCGCTCACCAAGATTCCTTTGCAGGTCTTCTTGTACGAGAAATGCCGGTGATCTTCAGTGAGGTGGAAAGAGTACACCTCCTTCTCTGTCATGTTTCCGCCGCTTCCCCTTCCTCTTTGTTCTTCACTTCCAGTCAGTACTTGATGAAGAGCCTCAACATATTTCTGCCTTTCTACTCCCATGTCATCCGATTCCCTTGTCACTTCTTCTTCTGAAACTGTGCAAAGAAAACTGCCTAATTACCTCCCGCTGCTTAAGTTCCTTTGACAGTAAGCTGCACAGCTTAAACATAAACATAAATTATATCAGCGATGCATGGATGCCTGTGAAAGGAGTTCTGAAGGGGAAGTATGCAGAGAAACTGAGGAGTACAGCATCAGCTGTTGCACATCTGCTCACATTGGGCCGAGGCTCCCAATTAACACAAGTTCAAAGAAAGAAATCCAGAGGACCAGGAAGCCGCAAGCGCACAGATGCAGAAAGACAGAGAAACACAAAAGCACACTGTCTTTGTCATACACACACACACACACACACACACACACACACACACACAGGTGAGGTAGAGCATAGGCGCACACATATCTGTCACAAACCCATCGCTACCTGTCAACTCTACAGATGGACAGCAATAGAAAACTATGGAGTAGTTGTGTTCCAGGTGTCTTTCCTGGGTAAATATACTAAACTGCAAAGACAGGCACATGTGCAGATGTGCACAGACACACATACAACATTGAGTTGCATGTACAAAGGCAGGCCTTGTAAAGGCCTAATCCACCTCGTACACCTGTAAGCTGCAGCAAATGTAGAACAGGGATGAAGAAACAAGGTCATGGCTGTCACTCTAGCTGAAGGGCCAACAGTACAGCATAATGAGTTGGGGGTCTATCATGTATGTGCCTATATGTTGTAGAGAGCTTGACAACTGGCACACCTGGTGACAGTGGAATTGTCATTATTAAACAATATGAATTTGTCATAAGCATGAACTTTCCAACTGTGGATATATTGGGCGCAAATGTGATCTTTAAAAATGTCTGATTTCAAAACTGTTCCTTTAACATTTTTATTATAAGCCAAGTCAATTTTATTTGTATAGCCCAATATCACAAATTACAAATTTGCCTCAGTGGGCTTTACAGCAACAAAACAAGATAATTCTGGTTATTCTTTTTTAATAGTTATTATCATTACAAATTGGGTCTTATTTTCATAGTTTTTGCTGTCTTGTATTTTGGTTATGAGTAGGCTTGGGCCAGTATCCTGTGTTATGGGTGTCGGTCTGTGTACATGTACACACCGGTGTAATTTTCTGTGCACCGCCTACACTGGCATTGCTAATGTTGTTACTTTACTGTATGAAAAGCAAGTTTTGATCATCCACAAACAAAATGCACGGCGCTTTTGCAGGAAATTCTGTGAATGAAAGTAGCATCGTGCTAACTACCTTGAATGTGGCACAAATAAGGGGCCTTGCTATGACAGTACCCCTGCTATGTTCGTACCAGATCTCCACGTGCGCGACCTACAGAGGAAAGAGGGACTGTACTAAAAGTTCATGTGAAAGGCTGGTCTGTGTGGGTACATAGTTTGAGTGTAATCCCTTGCCTGTGTTCAAATAAGACATGTAGCTCAGATCTGGTTTTGCATCATTCTACATTGCACCGCGCCACCTCTTCACTCTACCACAGTCAGCGCTGCCTTCTAGTGGTGTAAAATTTAACAACTACTACTGCTTTCATTAGCCTAGTCGGTTTTACCAGTTTACCGGTATTGGAGTGGATGTTACACCGTTTTTTTTTTTGGTTTTTTTTTAAATCCCACAATGGCATGAGCCTAGTTATATCATTTTACTCACCGGCTTCACTACGGAAACTTTTAGAACTGTAGAACTGGGCACAGTTCTACAGTGGTTTCTTATTAGGCAACAGAACATGAGCGTCAGACACGTTTCAGCAAGTTAACGCAATTATCTAAACCACATATTTGGTAGTGAAAATGGAAATGCAAGTTTTTTTTTACTCGAAATGTCCACTATCACTGGTCCGTCATATTGCCAAACTACTCCCTGGTTCAAAATGCAGGAATGACCAGTCTACACTTATCATAGGTAGTAGTATTCATCAGATGACAACCTCAATGGAGAAGTCATAACGGGAAATCATGTACACAATCTGAGGCACTAGGGTTTTGTTGTTGTTGTTGATGTCATTGTTGAAAGGACACGTACAAGAATTGTGTTCAGTTGCCCGATAAGATTCTGTTATAAAGCTGTACCTCACTGTGGTCTCATGTCCAAAATCTCCAAAAGGAAGCTGGTGGGTAAAATGATATAACTAACATGCATGATGGCAAGAACTAGGAAAATAAGACCCAAGTTGTAAAAAAAGCAGAATTATATCTTAAGTTAGGGATGCAAGCACAATGCATGTGTGTGCACATTGCCTAAGTCCTGTATGCTTACGTGTCCATGTGCAATTTGCAGCACCCACCTTCTCCTATCCAGGCTGAGCTGCCATCACTGAGAGCCAGTGTGAACCCAGCTCCCAAATCTACGGCCCAATCCACTCGCAGGAAAAAGGGGGTTCCTGGGTTAGTGGTCACAGTGATCTGGCGGACTACACCGCTCATGTTACTCTCCTTGCCTTCAGACCTGAAAAGAACCAAATACAGGGCCTCAGAGACTCACAGAAGGGGCAATGTGATGTTTGGGATGTTGGACCCAAATCTGGACAAGATCCTTTCCATGCAAAAATCCAACTCTTGCACAAGTCCATTTCACAGTTTGTGTAATATGATACTCTGTCAGCTTATTGTACGTAGTTTGAGGACTTGTTGCCAAAAAAAGCTCTTAAAAGACCTGACGTGTTTATTTCTTCTTGTTGTAAGGAGAGGACTATTAAATCAACAGCAGCAGTTGCATTTGTGTCCTTCATTGTTCAATTGCTCGGGTTTTACTGTAAATACAAGAGCCCAGAAGCATATTTTTTTCAAGAACTTTTGACTGCGCCATGCTGTGAATGGTGTTTGTTGTAATACGGGTCATTGTGGTGTTTAGTGGTAGGAGGATCACTCTGACTCATCGGTACCTCAGGCCAATTTAAGTGTGTATGAGGGGTTTTGTTTGTGTTTACCATTGTGAACTTGTTATTGTGCAGTGGCCACACTGGCCTTTTGCCAAGAGAACTACGGACACCGGATAATAATGTCACTGCGTCCCCGTGGAACAGTTTTAAGGCAAAATAACCACTGCAGCTAAATTTCATTCAAATGAGACGTATTACAGCGAGCTGATCAGTTGCAGAGATGTTGATCTAAGGATAACAAGATGATCCATAAAACCATGCCAAAAACATCTCCTCAGTTTCTTGGCTGTGCTTCCGCGAGTCCAGAAGGCTGCACTCCGTGGCACTTCTTCCCTTTAAAAACCTTGAGAAACTTTTACTTGATTACGGATGTCCAGGCCGCAACACGTGACTCCCACTTCCACGTGAAGTGAGTGGTAAGCTGGACATCTTCCCCGCTTAAATACAGGGCAATGTGTGACAGGACTGAGGAAAAAGGACAGGTAAATTGGCGGTTGGCCAATTTGGACATGTTTGGAAAAAATGAAAATGAGCCCCTTTGGAGAGTGTGCCATAAGTTATGACGTGACCGCACTTTTTTTTTTTTTTTTTTACTTCTTCCAAAGAGGTTGAAAGAGCAGGTGGTCAAGGTGATTCAAAATGAAAGACGCAGCTGAGACCTGACACACAAAACATACCGATACAGCCCCTACCCCCATTCACATACATACATGCACACACTTATATAAGCACAGGAGTCTATGCTGGCTCTCTCTCTCACACACACACACTCACACACACACAGAGTTGACCCTTTGTGCTTCTACGAGGGAGAAGGGTGTGGCTGGACCGAGGGCCCAGATAAGATGAGGGAGCTGAAGGGTTCAACTTTAACCTCATAAAGAGAGTCCAGCTATTCATTAGTTACAGTAACATCTGCTCTGGAGGGACGTTGACCCTGCAGTAATGACAGAAGGACACTCCAATTAAATAAACAGCACTGTAGGTCAGGAATGGCGCAATGTGAAAGGTTTTCAAAGCCAGCTCTGGAATCTTCCAAATATCTTTTATTTCTTAAATTTATAGACTCAAACAATGGCTCCCTAAATCATCACACAAGCCATCGCCCCTCGCTTTTGCACAGAGCATAAGCCGATATTCTCTTAGCTAACTTTCTATGTAATTTTTTTTTGTACCAACGTTGTTCTTCCCTCAGATTGTCCACGTGAAAAATCTAGACATAAAGGGCTATTGCATGTGATATTTATTCACACGAGGTGGCAATTACTCTGTCACATTCACTCCAGTGTGAATTGAACAAGGGTTTTTCAGAGGAGAACTGCCAAGAAAATTAACTATCCTCTTAATGGGATGTGGTCATCAGGGTCGGTCCTTTCACTGAATTTTCACTGGACTTTGAAGTTATCATTTCTCCTGAAATTACTTGGAGCCGTATAAGTAGTTTAAATTAGCAGTACACAAGTTAAACACAAGTGGGGGGTAAATTAAAAATAGATTTGACTTGTTCCAAAGAAATAATCATTGGTATAATGCAGGCGTCCGGGTGGTGCAGCGGTCTACTCCGTTCCCTACCAACACGGAGATCGCCGGTTCGAATCCCAGTGTTACCTCCAGCTTGGTCGGGCATCCCTACAGACACAATTGGCTGTGTCTGCGGGTGGGAAGCCGGATGTGGGTATGTGTCCTGGTCACTGCACTAGCGCCTCCTCTAGTTGGTCGGGGTGGCTGTTCGCGGGGGGGGGATAGCGTGATTCTCCCACATGCTACATCCCCCTGGCGAAACTCCTCACTGTCAGGTGAAAAGAAGCGGCTGGTAACTCCACAAGTATTGGAGGAGATGTGGTAGTCTGCAGCCCCCCCCGGATCGGCACAGAGGGTGGAGCAGTGACCGGGACAGCTCGAAAGAGTGGGGTAATTGGCTATGTACAATTGCGGCGAAAAAGGGGGAGAAAAATTTCCAAAAATAAATAAATAATATAATATATTTATTTGTTTATTTATTTTTGTTTAATGCATCTCTGGCAGTGTCAATTAGAACTGGCCCTGATTTTAATTTTTCAGCCCTTGTTCACGAGGCCTCCATTATCAAGAGCAACAAGAAAACATTTCATAGGTTTGCAATCCATCGATCTTTCTAGCTATCATACATTTGGTTTGTCCAAGCCGTTTCACAAATAGAAACAGCACATATTTTGCAGATAACATTCACCATCTGAAATTAGCTCTTACAGTGGCTTGCAAAAGTATTCATACCCCTTGAACTTTTCCACATTTTGTCACGTTACGACCACAAACATAAATATATTTTATTGGAATTTTATGTGAAAGACCAACACAAAGTTGCACACAATTGTGAAGTACAAAGAAAATTATACATGATTTTAATTTTTTTTTACAAATGAAAAACTGAAAAGTGCGGCGTGCAAAAGTATTCAGCCCCCTTTTCTCTGAGTGCAACCAATTGCCTTCAGAAGTTGCCTGATGATTGCTGAATGATCGAATGTTGACATAATGACTAAATAGAGTCAACCTGTCTGTAATCTAATCTCAGTACAAATACAGCTGTTCTGTGACGGTCTCAGAGGTTTGTTAAGAGAATATCAGGGAGCAAACAGCATCATGAAATCCAAGGAACACACCAGACAGGTCAGGGATAAAGTTGTGGAGAAGTTTAAAGCAGGGTTAGGCTATAAAAAGATTTCCCAAGTTTTGAACATCTCACGGAGCACTGTTCAATCCATCATCCGGAAATGTAAAGAGTATGGCACAACTGCAAACCTACCAAGACACGGCCGTCCACCTAAACTTACAGGCCGAACAAGGAGAGCACTGATCAGAGATGCAGCCAAGAGGCCCATGGTGACTCTGGACGAACAGCAGAGATCCACAGCTCAGGTGGGGGAATCTGTCCACAGGACAGCTATTGGTTGTGCACTGCACAAATCTGGTCTTTATGGAAGAGTGGCAAGAAGAAAGCCATTGTTAAAAGAAAACCATAAGAAGTCCCGTTTGCAGTTTGCCAGAAGCCATGTGGGGGACACAGCAAACATGTGGAAGAAGGTGCTCTGGTCAGATGAGACCAAAATTGAACTTTTTGGCCTAAATGCAAAACGCTATGTGTGGCGAAAAACTAACACTGCACATCACTCTGAACACACCATCCCCACTGTCAAACATGGTGGTGGCAGCATCGTGCTCTGGGGGTGCTTCTCTTCAGCAGGGACAGGGAAGATGGTCAGAGTTGATGGGAAGTTGGATGGAGCCAAATACAGGGCAATCTTGGAAGAAAACCTGTTGGAGTCTGCAAAAGACTTGAGACTGGGGCGGAGGTTCACCTTCCAGCAGGACAACGACCCTAAACATGAAGCCAGGGCTACAGGGCAGTCGAAGTCCAGACCTAAATCCAATTGAGAATCTGCGGCAAGATCTGAAAACTGCCGTTCACAAACGCGCTCCATCTAATCTGACTGAGCTTGAGCTGTTTTGCAAAGAAGAATGGGCAAAAATTTCAGTCTCTAGATGTGCAAAGCTGGTAGAGACATACCCCAAAAGACTTGCAGCTGTAATTGCAGCAAAAGGTGGTTCCACAAAGTATTGACTCAGGGGGGCTGAATACTTTTGCACACCGCACTTTTCAGCTTTTTCTTTGCAAAAAGAATTTAAAATCATGTATAATTTTCTTTGTTCTTCACAATTGTGTGCCACTTTGTGTTGGTCTTTCACATAAAATTCCAATAAAATATATTTATGTTTGTGGTCGAAACGTGACAAAATGTGGAAAAGTTCAAGGGGTATGAATACTTTTGCAAGTCACTGTATAATTTGAAGAGAGTCATCTACTGTATTGTGCTGCTTTACAGACCAAGAGCAGCTATTCTAAAGGGGACTACAGGGCAAGACTGGGGAGATGAACTGTGTAATGGGGGCCATTATTTCAAACATGCAAAAGAGACTAGAGGGTGAAAAAAATAGACGTAGCAAAAAAATTAACTTGCATTGCAACACAGCATGCACCTGTAAAATAAAAACTTTTTCTGAACACCTTTGAAAGTTACTAAATTATAGATCATGAATAGCAAAAACTAGTATTTGAGATTATCAGCTCAGAAACAAAAAAATACTGAGCTCTCACTTGCAGCCTTAACGTATGGCTCAACAGAAAGACAAGGGTTTAAAAAAAGGCCTTTAAGAACTTTACCAGAGGCGATTTTAGTGCTGATGCGCTTGATGTTTGCCTTGCAGAAGGGTTAGTGATGTAGCTGTCAGGGGTCACGGTCATGCTCTGGTTGTCATGACAATGGAAGATGTACAATCCATTACAAACTGACACTGGAGGGCTTTCTTGGGATAAATATAGCTGCAAGAATTTTTTTTTTCCTGCCGGATACTAAAGAGAGATTTAGAGCGCAACAGGTTTTATTACTCATGGTCATGCAATCAGTGAACGAGTTACGCTAATTTGTTGCACACGTGCAACCTGCAAAAGAATTAATCTGTACTGCCCTATTTACCTTGACAAGTTTTGAACATCCATGTCTTGACATAATTGAGAATAATTATGTCACTTATGTCTAGCTGTGACACCTTTTGACAAAATGCCCTTTTGTAATAAGTGGGCTGATGGGGCCGATTCAAAGCTTAAGTGGGGCAAAAGCTGAACCCAAACCAAGAAAAGGCTTGCAAAGTTATGGCAAACAGACATTCTTTGCTGTCAGATTCAAATCTCACCTATCTCAAGCAATGCAGTGTTGCAATGTTTGACTAATCCTAAACTAAATGTACCAATTGTGAGTTTGTGGTCCTTTAAAGTGTTCAATTGAAAGTAGAAAGCATTTCCATCACTCAAGCCAGGATTCATTCTGACAAGAGAGCAATTATTTTGTCAAAAGCAAAATATGTCGCTAGCCTTCCAGGCTCAGCATCTTGACCTTCTCTACTCCCTATGGCTATTCTGTTCTACCCGCAACCTCATACTGTAACCCTGGATAACACCGATACACGAGGGGTCATTTTTAGTTGTCTCCAATATTTACAGAAGGTAAATTACCACCGTGAGAATATGACTGATGCAACATATGAGGTCAGTCACTAATTCAACATGCTTCTTGCAGAGATTTGTGGTTCCCCCATAATACAGACCTAACCGAATGCAGTTATCAACAGCCAAACACTAACAGCATAATTAACCTTCCTTGCATTCCCAAAATGCTCTTCAGTTTGCAGATGTTGGGATTCTTTCCATGGTGGAAACTTGAGAGAAAACCTTCAATGTTATCACTCCCAGTACTCATAGGACTTTCCTTACAATCAGAACTGTAAAAATAAGCATATGCTTCAACAATGCTTGTTTTAATGAACCATAGCAGCTAAATTAAATGTAAATTTGCCGGCAGCTGACATTAGGCTACACTGAAATAAATGATGTTTGACCTATTTAATGTACTGTAGGCTAACAGGACCTAACAGTAAGGAAAGGTCTAAAGATAAAGTCGTAAGGTGTGAATTTCACTGGTTAACCAAAGGAACATTAAGCTGCCAGATTTTGGCATGTAGTTTGACATAACTTTTTTCTCCAAAAGAGATGTCATATAACCTATCAAAGCTAACGTCAACATGGACAAGTTGAAATATGATAAACCAAAGATTAAGCCGAAATGGGATACACTGAGCCCAGATCTAACAAATAACGTGAGCTGTAATTCAACTAGTGAAGGCAAACTTGGTTAGTATAATGTAGACTGTATAATAAATTACATCATAACATCCAAGACAAGCCACTTACATCCATTCATAGAGACCAGCGTCACCCTTCCAGACTAAAGCAACTTCTATTGTGACTAAGGTCCCATCCACTCTTGCTGAGGAGTTTATATGGGAAACGTGATTTACAGCATGTGTGGTTTACAATCCCAAACATTTCTTCTTACATTAATGGCACTCTAGGAGAGCTCGGATGCAATAACCATGGGGATTTATGAAACATGGATTAAATAAAATCAAGATGCTGCCTCTTTTGCGTGATCGGAGGGAGGGGACGTCATTGTGAAAACCTTGCGGGTGGACGAGACCACGTATATGACCTACTGTAACATATGATACGCTGTAAGTGACGACTCAGTTCACTCGCTTTTGATTCACTTCCGCGTAACCCTTTACAGATGTTTTGGAAACTTCAGCTAGCGAGAGGTAACCACGGTCCTGGCTCACCAGTTACATTCAGTCTTGCTCTGATGGGCGAATGAATGAAACCTCTCGAGATATTATATTTTAGCGAATATTTTCCACTTCCGGGTTTTCTAGGTTACTCGTTTGTAAATCTTTCAGCTTGTATGCCTGTCAAGCCGACCGCACGTCGTCCGTCAAGACAAACAACAAACGCAGCTAACACGTGTTGTCGTCAGTTCATGCTGGGGAGCTCCTCCGATTTGATTATGGTATAAAACCGAAATTCACGACACCTTGACCGGCCTAAAACCCCATTAAATCTCTTTTTGTAAAGTGAGTACTTGCTAGGGCACAGGCTAATACACTACCAGCTGCTGCAATGCTACATTAATTCACCATCTATGTTAAAATTATCGTTGCACTCACTTCTCGGAGAGCGTCTCAGATGACTGTCTGGCAGGAGTATTTCACCTCCCAATTCTCCGAGCCACAAATTTACGTTACGTCATCGCGCAAATCTGCGTAATGACGTAAAGTAAATTTCAGGGAGGAGGAGGAAGTGTGAGGTGGCTTTGACTATCAAAAGAGATGGTAAGATTGTCTTTACCAATAAATCTTGTAAATAATTTCCGTCATTTTTTAGCATAGATGCGTCTAATCGTATTCCTATCAGTACGATATAGTCTTACTCGCGAATACATTAGATTTGTGGGAACTGCAAAACGGTAGCAAATGCTAACCAATGTAGCCAAAGCTAAGCGCTAGCCCTTGCCAATCACTCAATTTCCTACTTAAACTACGTATTCTCCGAGCGATATTTAATTTAGCCACATTTAAGTTGCGACCGTTTGCCTTGTTAAATAGTGTAGCGACCACGGATAGCTAGACTCGCTAGCCCTTGGCTAGGCATTTAAACAAGCAGTGCTGCGAATGCGAGCTGACTCAGTTGTCCTGCTTTACTACATAATGCCACGTAGCCGCATAACAGTTTGATGTGCGTGTGTGTGTACGCCTGTGTGCCTGAGAGAGAGAGAGAGAGGGGGGGGGTGGTATTTGACTTACTATAAGGACATGATAAATTGAATGTCTCACGGTCAAATTCTTGAGTTCCAGGTTCACACTTCATGTAGATTTCTTACCTCAGCATCCTTGAATAGGCAAAACAGGTTGGACATCCCCAATGGTAACCGCAAGTGGTCTGACCAGTTCTAGAAATGAAGTTTTGTTTTTTGTGTTTCAGCTGGTTCTACCTACATAATATGTGTCACCCCTTTCTTATCTAAATGTGTAACTTCCTTGTCTTTCCATTTTCTTGCAGTCTGCCATTTTCAACTTCCAGTCCCTGCTAACTGTGATTCTGCTACTGATATGTACTTGTGCCTACATCAGAGCAATGGCTCCCAGCCTGCTAGACAAGAATAAGACTGGGTAGGATTATATTTTTACCTAAGATACTTGACAATATGGCTGACACAGAAGTAGTCCCCCAATTATGCTGCTCTTTTCTTTTCTTTTTTTTCTCTGCATGGGAGAGAATGTGACAACTGCTGAGGTTTGCCTAACTTATCAGCAGACACGTATCTCATCAGTACATTTTTCAAATCATCAGGGTCCACTATTCTTTTTGGCAGTCCACCAAGCAGCACATATCAAACAAAACAAAGAATAAAATGTGTCTTCGGTTATTAATTATTTGGCTCTCTCCCACCAAAATGATTTCAGGTATCACTAGTATATAGTTATAGTTGTCATTTTATCAAAATAAGTGCTTCTCTGTGGATTGGTCAGCAAAACAGTGTGATCTGGTGTTATTTGGGAGAACACCTATGTAGAAGTCTATGTTGTAAGTTAGAGCAAAGAGGAGTTGAGTGACAGCAGATGTGCATTTCACAAGCCCCATACCCATCCCACCACTTCTCTATACACACATAAACACTCACACACACCAGCCTCTCTGCCTGCCTGCCTAACCACCCACCTGCTGACTCTCAGCACTGATCAGATCAGAACTACACTTATCTTTACATAGCTTTCTATCCAGTTCACACTATTAAATCCATATATGTTTTACTGAATCACATTTATGCCAAATAAATGTTATTTTCAACAGCATGCAAATCAATGTGAAACTGCTTATTTTCAAGGAGGGAACATCATTTATGAGGGCTATGATAGAAACAACTGAAATGAAGGAATTACCTTGGAACAGAGGTCCCCATAAGGTGTAAGATTTTTAGAAATGAAAACCAACCTTAAGATAAAGTGCATGCTTAATTGTTGCATGATAATAGGACAACACATACTATCGTGCATTATACAGTAACGTGCAGTACATTAAAGTAGATGTTTGCTAGTTCAGGTATTTACATCAGTAATGTCAAGTAGACCTATTAGTTTACTACTGTATTACCCCCGCGAAGATTATGTCAGCTGATCAACTTGGGGGCTGTAGAGTTGAGATCACATCTTAATATGTTATACTATGATCAGGGTTTTCAAAGATATCGTTTTTTTCATTAAGTGTCACACACTTAATGGCAGAGAAAAGGGTAGAGCGAGATGCATATCTATCTCTCTCTCCATCTCAAACACAAAGTACTGTTATTTTGCCCAGGTTATAATTGTTACTGTCTGTCAATTTTCAGTTGGTAGTTTTGGTTTATTATGTACAAAAAAAGCTTTGTTCAATCAAAAATGTTCTCTTTTGTTCGATAGAAATTGTTTAGCATATTGTTTTTGTATTCTGTGGTGCTTTTCTGCTATGATATCGTATAGCAATAATTTTACTAGTATTGTATCAAAGTGCAAAAGTTTCTTAACCTGTGACTGCTAGTCAAGATTAATTTCATATAATATTGCCATAAGTGCACTGAGGAACAGTACTAAACATTTAATTGTTTCAAATAGTGTTCCACTTACATATGTTAACACAAACACGGACAATCAGTGTATTTCTTTGCAAATTAATTGAATTTTATATATTTTTCAATAATGGCAATGATATAGCAATGAGAATAATCATGATACAGTTTTCCTTGTTAAACACATAATCAAACTATCTTAAATCAAATTAAGTTCTAAATTGATGCAAGCATAATGTTATTAACAGAATGACTGACGATTTTTCGTCAGTCATACAATTTACTATTTACTGTGATTTGTATACACCTTAATCAGAGTTATGTTGGAGAATTGGTTTGCACATACACCAAACTGGAAGGGAATCCCCTTGAATTCCTACTACGAGCATCTGACCTGGAAATAATAGACAATAACATGGCAAAAAACAGAAACGGAGACTTTTTTTACAAAAATGTCTTGTACACAATGTTAAAAGGGGTTCACACACACAATAATAATAACAACAACAACAATAATAATAATCATTACATTTATATAGTGCTTTTCTAGACACCCAAAGTGCTTCACATTGAAGGGGGTAACTCACCTCAACCACCAACACTACACCAGCTGATCTCACTTATTTACACCCCTTCAACCAGACAGAGGAAGGCTAGTCACTGAAATCAGCTGGTGCAATGCTGGGTTGGAAAGATAATCTGATTTCACATGGCCCTCAATGATACGTGGTCACACACCAATGTTATAAGATCCCATTTTCATCTTATAGCATCATACATTGGCACTTTTGCCAAAGTGTCAATATATGACACCCAAGGTGTCCTTCAGCATCTAACAGCATAAGTAACATCATAATTTAAATTCCGTAATTTGATTATCCAACGTGTCTTGGATTATTAAGAGATCGCACTAATTAAAAACAGATGTACACACCTTAATCACACTGGCCTCAATTCAAAATTATTCACCTTATTCCAATTATTGACTGTATATAAATATGCTCACTACCTCATCTGCGTTCTGGCTCGGGAAGAAAAACTGAATTGCACAAGATTTTGAGGATTTTGACGTAAAACGTTTACTGCTTGCCTCCCTGATATATCTGCTTGGATTATGGAGCAGCACTTCCAGCTCATCATTTCCAAAGCTGAGTTGCTGGTCATCCTTTCCAATTTCACCCATCACCGGGGACATATCAGTCAGGCATGGGAAATTATGCCTTTTGGATCCACAAGCAACATTGTGGTGATGACTAATAAAAAACTGTTATTTTCTGAACACATTGCAACATCTCCTCTTCCTGCCACTTTGTTCTGTACAATAACTTAAAGATCCAATTGTACCTGTAGGAACTTGCTGCTGGTCCAGGCTCTCGTTCCTCTTGGTTAAACAATTGCAAGGCAGTTGTCGCTGGTTTTCCAGCCCGAATCAATCCAACTATTGCGCAGAATCCAGAATGATGCTGCACACTTGGTTTTCAGCCTGACTTCAATGCACAGACGTTTCCCCTGTCTTTATCTGTACACTGGCTCCCAGTTGCTACCCACATAAAGTTTAAAACTTTGCCATTTGCTTTCCGTCCAGTTCAGGTAACTGCGCCAACTTCCTTGTGGGACCATAATATTGCTTGTCTTTATTGTTCTACCTCTGAAAGGCTACTGTCAATACCCACTTTAAAATGGCCAAGCTCTAGGTCTGGGCTTTTTTTCCTGCCCTGGCCCCCAAAAGGGGGAAAGAATCAATCAATAAATCAATCAAACTTTATTTATGTAGCACCTTTCAGACAAATCAAATGCAATTCAAAGTGCAAGCAACTGACAAAAGATAGGATGTTAAAAATGGATGTAGAGACTAATGCACACCAAAATGTATAAAAAAGCAGAAAAAGTTAATTGAATAAGACAACAATAAAAGATGGGTAGTTAAGCTAATAAAAGATAAATAGATAATAGATAGATAATACAAGCAATAAAATTATGAAATACTACACAAAATATAGTAAAACAGTAAAGTTTTAATAAGACAAATAATGGTGATTAAATTAAAATAAGTGTAAATAATAAAACCATGAAATTATAAAACACTACATAAAAGCCAGACAGAATGGATGTGTTTTTGGTTTACATTTAAAGATATCAATGTTTTCAGCTCCTCTCAGATCCTCTGGAAGGCTGTCCCAGCATCTCGGAGTGTGGTGGCTGAAAGCAGCATCAGTAAATATTTGTTCGGCTTTGTGTAACAGCTAAAAAGAGAAGAACCAGATGATCTCAGGGGCCTTCATGGTCCATAACCCCAAAAGAATTTCTAAGAGGTAGTCTGGTGTAAGGCCATATAATACCTTATAAACTAATAAAATCATTTTAAAATCAATATAAAACCTAACGGGTAACCAGTGTAAAAACTTTAAAATAGGTGTAATGTGTGCTCTCCATTTGGTCTGCAGGACTCCTGCAGCAGAATTTTGAATTAGTTGTAGCTGATTCATTGTATTATCAAGTAGACCATAAAGGAGATCATTACAATAGCCGAGCCTGCTAGTTATAAAAGCATTCATCACTCTGTCTGTCTTGGTCAGAGAGAGAACTGGCCTCACTTTGGAGATGTTCTTCAAATGATAAATTGCTTTTTTTTTATGACACCCCCGCACATGAGCCTTGAAATTCAAATCGGAATCAAAAAATCACTCCTTGATTTATTGCTTCTTGGCTTTTTTCAGAGCTCCAAAGGAACTCAGTTCATTCAAACAATATACATGTTTCCTATAATTGTCAAGTGACTTTTAAGCTAACTTTTGAAATGTCGCCAAAAAAAAAGAAGGTGGAAAAATAATGCAAATTAGCCGTGTTCCCATCAGCTGGTTTGAAGTTAATAAACTAGGCTAAGCAAAACGGCATTTCATCAGAAGTTAGCAGTATAGGCTGCATTGCACATGGCTGTAATAAACAGAGTAGAAGAAGTAGAGGTTGCAAACCGTAAACAAAACTAATCGCCTTGGCCATCTACAAGACAAAATGGAGAGAGGTCTTCAAGAATTTTTTTCAGTTGGGAATTGTTATTTCATGTCAGCTATTATTGGCCATGATTCATGCTGTCCAGAGATAGAGACAAAGAAATGCGCGTTACGGGAATATCCAGGAAGACGCCGACAGTGGAAACGGCTGATCAGTCATGTGAGCTAAATTTTCGCTATGTCAGAATTTATTTGGAAAAGGTATTTCCATGTCCCATTTAGCAAGTTAACTCTTTTTTTTTTGAAAGGCAAGAACCATTTCAAGCGAGTGTACAAACATTTTGCGAAACTGAGGCAGTTTTTTTTTTCGAATTTTGCGGTTTCCATAAACCTTTTCTAATGTGATACTTCAAAATGCACATAAAAATACATTATGGAGGGGGATCCGGGTAGCGTAGCGGTCTGTTCCGTTGCCTACCAACACGGGGATCCCGGTTGGAATCCCCGCGTTACGGGGAGCCGGATGTGGGTATGTGTCCTGGTCGTTGCACTAGCGCCCCCTCTGGTCGGTCGGGGCGCCTGTTCACGGGGGAGGGGGAACTGGGGGGAATAGTGTGATCCTCCCACACGCTATGTCCCCCTGGTGAAACTCCTCACTGTCAGGTGAAAAGAAGCGGCTGGTGACTCCACATGTATTGGAGGAGGCATGTGGTAGTCTGCAGCCCTCCCTGGATCAGCAAACGGGGTGGAGCAGTGACCGGGACGGCTCGGAAGAGTGGGGTAATTGGCCAGATACAATTGGGGGAAAAGGGGGGAAAATGAAAAAAAAAGTATATAATGGGAACACTGCTGTCTGAAAACCTTTTTTTCAAGCCTAACTTAAACCATATAAGTTCTCTAAGTATGCTGTTTTGATTTACGGTATTATCCAGTTAAGTTTTGTCTTTATTTGAATCCCCTCCTCACATCATTGCTTGTAATCTACCTATTATGCTCTCACAGTTCTTGCACATGACATGTACTGTCAGCTGTGATATGGTTACTATTTAGTGCTCAAAGAGGTTGTAGGCCAACACAAATATATCAGCTAATTGCGGACTCTTGCAATTTGCTTTGGAAAAAAAAACTGTCTGCTGAATGAGAAAATGTAATTATATAATAAGCGCTAAAGTTCAGGGACCAAGAAGCTTAAGCTGTTGTAATATTTCGTGCCAAACTATCTAGATACTGAAGACTTAAGTTTTTTCTGTAACTCACTCTTAATTTACACTGCACTCTTAATTTGCACTGCTCAGTAGCAGTATATTTTCACCATCATTGGATCACTATTATGCTTGGACATGCATCCTCTATGATTCACTACTAATAAGTCTGAGGCAACCGAAGAACAGACAAACACACTGTTTTGCAAAAAGAGGGGCGTCATCCTCAGATGAAGACATTAGACTGGCTGTGAAAGATGAAATGATTTAATATTTTCCCCCATGATTGATTTCTTTGCTAAGACATGAACCAATGTTTTAGTTGTTTTGGTGCCACACATTTTGTATTGGATTCTGGTGTGGTAGGGGAAAGCCCAGATTCCAAAAGGGATTGCAATGGTAAAATGAGTCATTTTGTATATTGTTTTTTACTTAAAATAGTTCCAGTACAATGAAATGTAGACATGCCCTGCCTAAATAACAAGAGAAAATCAACAATACAGTGAAATGTTATCCTGTTTGAAAGAGATGAGTGAAACTAAAAGTTTGGAATAGAACGCTGACACCCGCTGGCCAACGGGAAAGCAAAGACGAACGCTTTCAAACACTCGGGCTCACGCATAAGCACAACAGAAAGGTCTGTCCCTAACCCAAAATTGAGTTCAGATAACTGGGCTCATCTCTTCCCCTGTCCACACTCCTTACATGCACATGGAAGTCTGATGACTGCCGGTGATGCTGGTAGGGGTCCAGTTGCAAAGTTGTGATAGAGACCTGCCTCGCTGATATCTCCCTGCTCAGCCACTCATCACAGCAGCTCAGCCATTCTCAACCTTTAACAGCCCACCCTTTAAGGCCTGCATGGGGGGGGCACTTTCCCAGTTTGTGTGGATTCAGTGTAAGAAAATGACAGATTTTCCCCATTTATCTGCACATATCAGAACGGACATAGTCACATTAGTAATAATAATAACCATCTTGTATTGCAGGTTTTTTTTAAAGTAACATACTCGAAAACAAAATAAAGGCACGCCAACAAAATAGGAAAAGAGTCGGATTAAGGACAGTAAATATTATCATCAGAAGTCTTAACAACGACTGTAAAATGAGAACAAATTTTTAAAGGAGTTTCAGAAGTTAACACAAGGCTCCCTGCCTGCAAAAGACCCAGTCGCCCCTTGGTGAATGTGGGCATGAGGACAGAAAGAAGAGCCGGTCTTGGGGGCCGCATGATGCAGTCAGATTCATTCGGGGTTAATAGAGCTAGTATGTATTCAAGGGCCTTATCTAGGTGAGCATAAAAAGAGATTAATAAAATTTTAAATTTGCCTTAACAAGTGTAAAGAGGCCAAGATAGAGGTGATCTGCTCCTGTTCCTTTGCACCAGTTTTACAGCAGTACTTTGTCTTGCTTTAGTATTCTTAATTAACTGCAGTAGTGGAACTTGCTTTAGACTAATGCAGGAAGAGAGAGCATTTTAGTTGTCCAAGCACCAGGACATAAAAAAAAACATTACTGACATTGATCTAGCCTGGTTTTTTTTTAAGGTTGTCCCCTGGAGAAAGCATGATGGAACAGCTCTTTTCGGCTGTTTATTGAAGTTATTTTTTTCATCAAAAATTCATGATGAAAAGAATAGTATATGTGGAAAAAGATGTGGAAAATGTTTTAATTTTTTTTTCTTTTTTTTTTCTAGGCTTCTAGGCATTTTTTGGAAATGTGCCAGAATAGGTAAGCCACTCTCGGGACTTATCTTGACATAAAAACCTGTGATTTGGCAGATAGTGGCCTGCAAATTGACTCCGTGTTGTACTTGACTCCAGGTGAACGGAAGAGCCCCTGGGTGGCATGCTGTTGCATCGTCATGGCTTTCAGTATATTGTTCCTACAGTAGCATCGGAAGATGAGAACCAGAAGAAGAGAGTCCCTCCGTGATGAAGATGAAATGAGGAGCAAACGGGAAGGCGCGGACAGTGCGATCCTAGAAGCACAACAAAAACTCCCAGTGGTTGTCACTTAGATATTGTAAAAAGGGAGACCCATCACCACTCACCATAGCCATGGAGCGAGAAAGTGTGTCTTGTCAGAGGAGGGGTGAGGAGATGGCCCCAGTGTGTCTAGATCTCTACTGGGACTTCACCGTCTATCCGTGTGTGTGCTCGTGTGGAATGTTTACTACAGATATATATGTGTGGGGCCAATGCTTTCTCTCCTATCTGTTATTTAGTTTTAAGATTTTAAACAAAGATCCATGTTCTGTCACGTGTGGGATATGCTGTAGAGTTGGTCCAGAGATTTCAACATCTGCAAAAGAAGGATTTTTTCCGAATAAATTTCAGTTGTTTTTCCTTAAGGAATTTTTGTCACGTTTTAGTAAAATGAAAGACTGTCGAAACCCAAATTTGCATTATATACATATAAAATTTGAAGAGAAATTCATCTTTATCATCAAATATGACCTGGTTAACGGGTTTACTAACTGAATTGCATAACCTGTGACCTGTTGTGATGTTATATTCAAAAGTGATCATCACATCACAAAGTCAGGGGAAAAAAAGTGTCTACCCATCTGGAAGCTGATTGTAAAATACACATTTGCCTCATGGAGCAACTGATGTTTTTAAAAATCAGTATGGCACTATTTATTAAAGAACATTTTTTTGGAAAAATCAGTTTAAGAAGATCAATTTTTATTCATTTAAAGTGTACGATGGGTTTACGTAAGGGAAATACATAAAGATAAGATGTCATGTCATGTCACCACGTATCCTTGACATTTTTCACCACCATTTTATAGGGCTCAAATACAAATGTCTTCATCTTTGTACCTCTGGACTGCTGTTTGGAAATGCAAATCATACTTTATTTTGTTATCGTAAAACACACTTCTCAGTTAGGGGAGAACCCTTATCAAGCTTCAGAGGACCTGACTCGACTTCAAACCCTGCACGAGGCTGTATCTGACATCAGGCACCGGCTCTGAGCATTCTTTCCGGGGTGAGATGGACGATGAAGAGTCTGAGATGACCTCGTCTATAACCTCGCAGTCAACACTCACAATCGCAGTGATTCATGACAAACGGGACTGTGAGCTGGTCAGGAGACACGACTCGAGACAGCTACTTGTCTGTTCAGTGCTGCTGTGATATTAAATACCAAAAAGATCAAATCTTACTCCAAGAAAAAAAATTTTTTCCCACAAATAAAAGATTTGTCATAAAAAAAAAATATGTTCAGAACTTTCTGTTCGGTTTGTAAGCTGTTAAATGTCACACATAAGTGTTAGTAGGTCAAGATAGCCTTGAAAGGACTGTCCCGATTTTATATTAAATGGCAAGGTTGCTTCAAGTATTCTTTTTTTTTTTTAGTTCTGTGCCAAGCAAAGACGACTTAAAGCTTTCATTTAAGTAAAAAAAAATGCATGCATTTTTATCTTTTTTTAGTCATGCATATTTCCATTTGGGTTCCCAACTTCACTACCATCATTACTGACTTCACATGCAAACACAACATGCACCTTGTGGCTTTGACATTCAAGCCATTGAATTCTCATTGCAGAAGCGATCCCTCTGTCAGGTAGGCTATTCAAGGCATTGGGTTTTGTTAACGTAGGAACTTTAATTTTTTGAGCATCCTGCACACACATGAGGCCGTAGACTTGTTGACATAATCTACCTTTGATACTCTTAATTGACGATGACCGCCCAGACCCCAGCGCTCCCAGCATCCTGCGGTGTTAAAGGGGAAACCGGGGACGCTTGTCAAGCCTGCGCCTGGGTTGGCATGTCATGGTGGAGATGAAGCATATCATCGCGAAGCCTGCCAGTAATGCGGCGATTATCAGGCATCGGCGCAGACAAATGGGAGACAGAGGAGCGGGAGGTTTTCTGTCTGCCTTTATCTTAAAGAGGGGAGATAGTGGAAGGCTATAGAAGGAAAACAGACGTAGTGAAGTGATGGGAGACGCCTCGGGTCATGATGAAAGGGGGACGATAGGAGGGTCTCGTCTTGTGATCTCCTTCCACAGGTGGCGGTAGCTCAGATTGAGGCGAGGTAAACCGTGATGCTGGTTATTCACCGATATATGTGGACACGTTTATGGAGGAAAGTACACCGAGAATGTCGCAGCACTATGATATAACACTAAATCGTGCAGCAACCCAATAAAGTTGCAACTTGTCCTCCCGGGCCTGGGTGAAAGGACATACGAGGACAGTTTTTAAAGAATTTTTGGAAGCCTTTTTCCAACTTTTAATTCCATTTTCAACATTTACCTTAATCTCTCTCTAAAGCCTTGGACAATGCTCTCGAACAGTTACAATGAGGACTATATTCCATCAATTTAAGGACTTGAAGCCCTAAAACAGCGTTTGATATACCGACATTGTTCACAAATTGACGTTCACAAGCCTCTCATGGTTCCTGCTGAGCTTGACTTGGCCGATCGAAGTGTACCCAAGTTGATGTCACATGGCCGAGGACGTGAGAAAGTAGACCTTCTCTCTTGTCCAGTGCGATGTTGTAACGGTGTTTTACTAGCCATCTGTCAAGCAGCATTAACTCCCCGCGCAACATGGCCAACAATGAAAAGCTTCCCGCGTCGACGTGTTCCAAACCGGATGGGCAGCGGAGAAGACTGCGGCGCCTTTCAGCCGCAGTCACATCTGTATCTAAAGGCTGGATTTCGCCTCTCCGGGGGGAACGAAGCTGCATCTGACAGTGTGGGACAGAGCTCGCCGTTCCAGACTCTCAGTCGCAACCTTGAAAAAAGGAACTCAAGACACGACTGGTGTACGCCAGCTAAGAAATAAAGAGACGCGGACATTTGTTTTTATCTTTATTTACACGATCCAACACAGTTTCACGCACGTTGAACAGTAAAGGCAGATCAGACTCAAAATTATACTACGTGCATGTGAGATATTTCTAAAAATGTTTAATTTTGGTTTGTTCTGCACATCCTACAGCAGCGCCCTCGAACGCTGCTCCGTTTGATCAAAGTGGCCCATTACCCAGAATCCCTTTGGTTTGTGTGGGTTTGAAGAGCAGCCCGGGACATGTGACGCTGTGAGGTGAAGACAAACAGGCCTCTTATTTCGAAGTGCTCCATTTAAAAATGGCAGCGTTAGATTATACAAACAGATACGGTTATTGTCGGCAGCGCTGTAATAAATGGAGGCCATTTCCTCGCTGCAGAGAGCTGACTATGATCGATGAAGGCGGTTGTTAGCCGTGATTACTGGACTGGGCTGGTCCCGTTTCTGCTCATTAGCAGTTTATAGTTTTGATTTTCCTACTGATCTGTGGGAGGGGAAAAGAAAAAAAACTAAAAATTAAGCAAGACATATATATTAGAGGCAAAACCGAACGTGCGACTCATTTCACTCGTATGCATTTTGTTTCTCTTGGTCGATCATTTGAAATTCATATGGTATTACTACCGTAGCTCAGTGTGGGCTATCATAATAATCACGATGCTAATAATGATAATAATAGCAATTACATAAATAAGTTATAGGAACTTAAATTAACTCGTGATTCATTTGTTTTGTTGGGAACCATATAAAGCGCATTTCTCTCAATTTATTGTCTGCGTTTCAACGGGATAGTCTCTAGAAATCTGGCATAAAACTCCAGTATCAATCAGATTAATAGAGCCCATCACCTGATAAAAGAAACACCCAAGCCTTTCAAAGTCGGATGAAGCCTATAGGCCAAGTCTACACTAAAATATGTAAGTTTGGTTTTGTTTTTCTCAAGTTTTAGCGTTTTATCCACACTTAGGGTTTGGCACGGTGGTCCAGTGGTCAGCACTGCTGCCTCACATCAAGAAGGTCCTAGGTTCGAACCCCAGGCCGTCCCAGGTCCTTTCTGTGTGGAGTTTGCATGTTCTCTGCGCGGGTATTCTCCAGGTGCTCCGGTTTCCTCCCAACATCAAAAACACATGCTTGTTAGGGTTAATACTACTGTCTGTGCCCCTGAGCAAGGCAATGGAGAGAAGAACTGGAGTTGATCCCCGGGTGCTGTAACTGCCCACGGCTCCTATACAATCTACTACTACTACTACTACTGCTACTACTACTACTGCTACTGCTACTACTGCTACTGCTACTACTACTTTCGGCTGCTCCTGTTAGGGGTCGCCACAGTGGATGATCCGTCTCCATCTCTTCCTGTCCTCTGCATCTTCCTCTGTCACACCAGCCACCTGCATGTCCTCCCTCACCACATCAATAAACCTCCTCTTTGGCCTTCCTCTTTTCCTCTTCCCTGGCTGCTCCTATACCATAGGATGGGTTAAATGCAGGGAACAAATTTCTGTGTAACCAAACAACTGTACAATGACAAAAAACAGAGTGGCTTTCTTTCTTAGTCGGTGTTTTCAACCCACAAGACGAGAGCTTTTGACACTAGCAGTTGCATTTGAAAGCACCGGTCACATCTTGTAGTGTGGATGGGGCACAACGGAGCCTTTTGAAAACGTTGACGTATGATTGTCATGTGAAGCGGTCTGCAGCATGCCCAAAAGAGGTGACTTCAGTGCTTTTCTGTTGTTTTGGTGTTTCAGTGTGGACGGCAAACTCTCCGAGGATGATCCCAAAAATGCAAGCGTGGACGTGACCTGTTTTTGACATGAAAATGACGTTGAACAATTTATCCAGATTATTGTGGATTTCAGAGCATCGACTCTGCTGCTGAAGGGACCGGGGGAGGAGAGGGGAGTCGTTTCCTACATCAACAATGAAGGACAGAGGGGACAGACGGAAGGAGAAGAGGGAAGAGCATCTTAGAGAAAACACATGGATAGAGATATGAGATGCAGTGGATTACGGCTGGAGTGTCTCCGCACCGCACTCGACCTCTCCTTGACCCCCTTGTTCCTCTTCCCCCTCTTAGTCATTAATTTAAAAGCCTGTGGCTTCTCAGCTTATGGATGCCTAAGAGAACAAAGCTTCTCTTGCTGCGGTTTCAACCACAAACAGCTACAAAATGTAACTCTCTCCCGGGGATTACAAGCGGGGATAATACCATCATGGTTCAAAAAAAATTGTCTTGACGTCATGTTTCTACTGTAAGCCTTTGTTCTGTCTTCACTTCCTCATTATGTGCTAGGAACCCCTGTTTTCCGCCTCGGAGGGAAGGGGGACACCATGTCGGGTCAGTGTGCGTCTGTGACTTTATGGCGTGTACCAGATCGCCCTGCCAACACGGCCATAGCCGGGCTTCTCCCATTCATCGCGTTAGCTTAAGAGCAACAGGAACATAAAACCTGAGCTCTACAGGTCAACTTAACTCGTAACACGTGCAATCTCTAACATCAGAAATATTCGAGCTTAGTCCTTTAGACAGCTCCCTGCGGCCACTGAAACTGGGACGCTGCATGCTTCCTTTGAAGGTGGCATTTGCCAGTAGCTCAGAGGATAATTTACTTCATCCTCATTAGCCAAGGCAAGTCCTCCAACACACCAGTTCCCCCTCAGTGCGCTCGGTGTCTCTGCTGACTGGACCTTTTTTTCCAGCGACAGCGAAGCTTTCTAATAGCATACTGTACATGCTGATGTCTTTCTCTCTTCGTTGCACACCTGTGTTCTTCGGACGAGTATGAAAGCGATTGTCCTCACAATCTGGGTCAGCACACTGTTTGCATTATTCAAGATGGCACCTGATCCGGTCCGCTCAGAAAACAGGGGATCCAAACTCCACTTGGGTTATTTTTACCCAAGTAGATTTCAGTAGCACATCTCAGTTACGCCCATCTCTCTCTCTCTCCTTTAAATTTATTGGGCATCTATGAGGAGACCATCAAGATGGACACTGCAGGATCAGGCACGCTCAAATTCACGTACAATATTGACCCCCTTTTTTGGGTGGCGCAGTGGTTTGCACGGTCGCCTCACAGCAAGAAGGTCCTGGGTTCGATCCCCAAGGCCTTGGGGATCATCCCAGGTCGTCCTCTGTGTGGAGTTTGCATGTTCTCCCCGTGTCTGCGTGGGTTTCCTCCGGGTGCTCCGGTTTCCTCCCACAGTCCAAAGACATGTAGGTCAGGTGAATCGGCCGTACTAAATTGTCCCTAGGTGTGTGTGTGTGTGTGTGTGTGTGTGTGTGTGTGTGTGTGTGTGTGTGTGTGTGTGTGTGTGTGTGTGTGTGTGTGTGTGTGTGTGTGTGTGTGTGTGCGTGTGTGTGCGTCTGCGTGATGGCCTGGCGGCCTGTCCAGGGTGTCTCCCCGCCTGCTGCCCAGTGACTGCTGGGATAGGCTCCAGCATCCCGCGACCCCAATTCGGATAAGCGGCTTGGATAACGGATGGATGTTTTGCTCTCGAGATTTTGTTTTGGCTATCGTTTTATCTATTCCTCTCTAAC
Source organism: Lampris incognitus (assembly GCF_029633865.1). Taxonomy (NCBI): domain Eukaryota; kingdom Metazoa; phylum Chordata; class Actinopteri; order Lampriformes; family Lampridae; genus Lampris; species Lampris incognitus. Next base: position 135,913,723 of record NC_079211.1, on the reverse strand, counting down.
CGATGATGTGTGAAATTGTACCACGAAGCTATCTTCTATAGACTTGTAATCCCATCAGCTAGACGACTGAACTTGTGTGATTTCAGAACTTCGTGGCGTTGATGGTCTGCGAAATGTTTGTCCTAAACCATCCCATCTCTCCAACCCGGTGCATCTGCATTTTACACGTCCATTCGCTCATACAGTGCAGCCGACTCGGGAGCTGCGAGTAACCTTTTCTCTCTCCGTTACTGGGGGCTGGATATTTACTTCACAATCCAGTTGTTTTTACACGTCAACAATAACCGTCCCTTAACGCAAACCACAGCTCTTCAAAAGATCCGCCGAGGTTTTAGGGGACAGATTATTGGTAACCTTATCGTCTTTGTCTCTTTGAAACGACCCCCGCCGATCTGCCCACCAACTGTTTGCGAGCGTGCGCGTGGGTCGCAAACGCGTGCGTCTCCCTCGTTCGGTGTGTGCGCGCGCCGCCCGACCCGCGCGGCGTGACCCCCGCTCAGTGAAAGTGGGACACGGGAGACAAACGGACATGTGCTGCGCGGTGCACAACATGTGGACCTCCTCCCTTTTAACAGGAGTCAGTCTCTCGTAATTAGGGGGCCCTGTAGGTTTGTTGCGCGCTACCTTCGCCTCATCCGGGCCCAACAACTTTCAGCTTTCCGCAGGCGATAAACTTCACAGTGGCCTTTTCCGTACCCGTCCTCAAGTCGTAAAAATGTCCCCTTCTATTAATTGCATGAGAAAATAGCGCGCGGTCTTTTCACAGTGGCTGTCTGTTGCTCGGCTGCCTTTTTGAATATTGCGTGGAAAATATTACTGCGGACAATATCGAATCATGAGATGCCGTCAGCTTTTCATTTTGTAGTTCGCTACATGTCCCTGTGGGGATGGACCTGACATGTTTCAACAAAAAAAAAAATCCAAAAAAAATTAGGAGTTTATTGTATGAGTTCCTCTATCGCTTCCAGGAAGGCCAAAAGAGTGTTTCCACTTAGGCATTTGAGATGGCCATGGCGGGGGTCCCAGACATTAGCTGGGTCTGGAAGGGAGCTGCTGATGTAAAACTGATCAAAAGGTCTCTGCCTTTTTTTTCCACTTCTTTTCTTTTCTCTTCTTTTGAAAAAAATAATCCGTCGATGCTCCCACGGTGAATGACACGGTATGAAATGATTGCGCTCCTACATCTGTCTGAGGCCAACTGATTGTGAAGAATGAAGGCCCGTTCTGGCTGCAGGAGCGTTAGGATCTTCACCCTGTGTGCTTCTGCCAGAGAAACTGTCATGATCTTACATAACACACACACACCTTCCCTGAATGTTTTATGACCTGTCTTGTCTCACCATTACAGTTTGGTTTTTTTTTCTTGCGGGCTGCTTTACCAAAGTCAAAACAGAAAGCGGCCACTTTAGTCCAGTTGTCGCCTCTTCAAAAGCCAAATGATGCTTTTTGTTTCCGCTTCAAATGGATTTATGATGTCTATTGAGTCGTATTTGAAAACCACGCTATGGAAATGTTACAATTGGGGGTTTTATATAAAAGCTTAATGCATGCAATTTAGAAAATCTTTTGTATTCTCAATAAAATAGCATCCGTTTTGTGCACATATAAAAAATCACCACAGGTTTTCCAGGGGTCGCACAGGACAGTTTGGAAGGCCATTCGATAATCCAGCCATCCATTCCATCCATTATCCAAGCCGCTTATCCTAATTCGGGTCACGGGATGCTGGAGACTTTCCCAGCAGTTATTGGGCTGCAGGCGGGGAATAGACACCCTGGACAGGCCGCCATGCCATCACAGGGCACCCCCCCCATACACACACCTAGGGACAATTTAGTATGGCTGATTCACCTGACCTACATGTCTTTGGACTGTGGGACGAAACCGGAGCACCCGGAGGAAACCCACGCAAACACGGGGAGAACATGCAAACTGCACACAGAGGACGACCTGGTATGACCCCCAAAGTTGGACAGACAACCCTGGGGCTCGAACCCAGGACCTTCTCACTGTGAGGCGATCACATTAACCACTGTGCCACCCCGCATTCAATAATGTATGTACAATATATGCATGTACAACATCTTCCTTATAGCTAAACCTTACCTTGTATCTATCATCCCTGCTTGAGATGCCTCTACATTGTGCAGCATTTTCATTATTTGCTTTGTAAGCTCAGCATTGTCTTTGCAGGGACACATTGCTCACTGTCTCCTACTGCCCTGGTTTAACCTGACTGGTAGTGTTTCATTTATTCTGATCTTCTCCGTGAAAACAAGGGTAGCATAATTTAAAGCGGATTTAGGATTGTTTTCCAACTCTTACGTCTGACTTGCGTATGGTACAACAATACTCTACCTCATCAGATATGTCTCTGCATAATGAACCTTTGTTTGACTATCTCCAACAGCGGTGCTATTGGCACTGCTTTGGCACATCTGGATGATGTATGAGCGCCAAGGTGACAGATTTCAGTCTTGAAACTGCTGTCAGATGCCCATCTAAATATCCAGGAAATTACACTCATGACTACACGTCATGTTGACAAGCCTCCCAAGTGAGTGATGCGTTGGTCCAATCTACAATCCAGGCCTAATGTTTCTTGGCACCACTAAGGCAATAGCAGCAGCAATGGCAGGATGAAAGAGTGACATAACAAGCGGTCCCAAACAGATCGTATTCATGCTCAACTGACTCCGGGATTTGGTGTGGTGAAAGGAAAATAACTGGACAGCATCTCTTTCTGTTGTGCAACTAAAATTCTGCCTTGCTGACGCTCTTGGTCGTTCACAATCTGTGGAGGCATTGTGAAACTTTTACCCTCACACAGATGAAGCAAGCTTCAACTGCACCCCATAAATCACCCGTTGATCAGAGCTGGCAATGTTTCTCTGACTTTGTAAATAGTTGGCCTTTGAGGTAGGCTGGGTCTGTCAAATGTGACCCATTCCCACATTAATATTGTGGCCATGCTTTGTTAGGCTTTGCTCTTTATGGACACTTTCAAGCAGCATTCACATGTGGAATTAGGAACATGCACAGGGTGGTGGGCAACGTCTATTAGGACCATTTGTAATCAACAATTTCTGAACCGCTTTTTCGTCACAATACCAGTTACACCCATGGATTGCAGAAAATTAATGGTGGTGGGGGGGGGATTCAACGGAGTCATTAGGATGAAATGCAGAGACACACAAAAAAACCCAAAACGTAATTAGCACGAAGCTAGCTTGAGTCACGAGGCATGATCTGAAAAAGCTTCATGCTGTTTCCCAGCAAACCCACAGCAACATAAACGAAAGATCCTGTTTCAGCAAAACAGCGTTTGATCATCGGTTCCTTTCAAGCTATCGTTTGTTTATTTATTTATTCATTCATTTATTTATTTATTTAACTGTGCTTCAAGGTGTCGAGCATGTCAATCATCATGTGGGGAACGCCAGGAAATGACCTACACTGCAAATTAACCTCTCGGGACACGCCACCCGCTTGCCATGAAACTACCCACTGACCTACAGTGTAACATGGAAAATGATGTTGAATAATGATGAATACAACTGACTCTTGTGCTTTACTGACGCTACTATCGCGCTCCGTCAACACCTGCGTGTCACTGCTGCCGTTACCTCGCGGATTTCTAAGTGGGCCCTCCTCGACGTGTGCAGGCTCATTGTGCACAGCTGACACCGGGGGACTGCATGGCCTGTCTTTAGCTGTTTTGGCTCCACGCTCAAAGTAAATATATACCCATGTGTGGTATGACCCCAAAGCACTTGATTTATTTGACTTTTGACTTCCAACCCCTGTTCAGTCAGAGATGAGAGTCTGCTGGGTTTGTTTGTGCTGAGAAAGGAGGTCAGCATCACACCGGTGGCTGGAGTATCAAGTCGTTTAAAGATATCGAATGAAATAACTTATTTCTTTCTGGCAAGTAATTTATTCTTTTATGGCGATCAACACATGGCAGGCATGTGTTGGATGGTCAGGGGAGGCATGGTTAATTCGCTTGGTAATTTCCCTGTATAGCTAAACAATTTCTAAGAAATAAAACTGTCAGCGTATGATTGATGGTGGGAAACTCCTTTGTATCCATGGTGGTAAGGCAGGGACTTTCTGACATACTGGGAGCTCGTCCACTTCCACAAAGGTCTCATTAGGAATAAAAAGTGTGAACAACAAATGTTGGTCAATAGAAGGACTGAGCCACATTCACTGTCGTTTACAAAAGTGCTGCTTTCTATGAAGTGAAACTACTGTTTTGAGGATATGTGGTGGATATTTCTGAGGGAGACATTTATTTTCCAAGGCTTGGAAATAACAACAACAGCCAACAACAACAACCAACAACAACAACAACCAACAACAGCAACAAAGACAACAACAACCACTAACAACAAAGACAACAACAACAACCAACAACAAAGACAAGAATGATGACAACAACAAAGACAACAACAGCAACAAAGACAACAGCAACCACCAACAACAAAGACAAGAATGACGACAACAGCAAAGACAACAACAGCAACAAAGACAACAGCAACCCCCAACAACAAAGGCAACAACAAAAACAACAACCAACAACAACAATGACAACAACAAAGACAAGAACAACCAACAACAACAACAACCACCAATAACAAAGACAACAATGACAACAACAATGACAACAAGCAGTGTCCACTGGCGTCTGGACACTGCTTGACATCCTGTGCATCATATTCTTCATGAATTGTATAAGTCCATCATAATCCTCTTTCAATGTTGTATTGTGTAAATTGCGTAAACACTACATCTATTGCACGCTGTCCGTCTTGGGAGAGAGATCCCTCCTCTGTTGCTCTCCCTGAGGGTTCTTCCTGTTAAATGGTTTTTTAGGGAGTTGTTCCTTATCCAATGAGAGGGTCTAAGGACAGGATGTTGTGTTGCTGTTCAGCCCACTGAGGCAAATTTGTAATTTGTGATATCGGGCTATACAAATAATACTTAGTTGATTTGATTTGATTTGAAAGACAACACCAACCACCAAAAACAAAGACAAGGACAATAACAGCAACAAAGACAACAACAACCACCAATAACAACACCAACCACCAAAGCAAAGACAACAACAAAGACAATGACAACAACAAAGACAAGAGGAACACAAATATAAAAAAAACATAGAATATCCATTTACACGCTACGCTGTATCGTTTTATGCGTCAGTTGAAGCACATTTTGTGGCCTCGATATTTCAAGCTACTTCATCACTCTTCTCCAGCCATGTGCCTGGTTCCATCCCTCACACTTGGAGGTTGTTTTTTATGGCGTATTTAGTCTGTAAAGGGCTGAACCACTGTTTTCTTAACCATATCATATTCATCATCAGAAGGCTCCCGAGATGTTTCATCGCCGCCTCCTCCATAGATCTAACAGGTTCTACCAGACCTGTTCACCCTCCACTTTATCAACTGATCAATCAGAAATCAACAGAGGATTTCGCAGATTTACTACCGAAACATATTCACATGTGCAGTTTCTAAGCACTGAAATTGTAGAAGTGGTGAAATCAGTCAAAGTGAAAGTTGCATACTATGCTTCCGTGCATAAAGTAAGTCACGCCAGATAACGACTAATCGTCCTTTGTGTTCTTTCCAATATATAAATCCATCCATCCATCCATCCATTATCCAAACCGCTTATCCTGCTCAGAGTCGCGGGGATGCTGGAGCCTATCCCAGCAGTCATTGGGCAGCAGGCGTGGAGACACCCTGGACAGGCCGCCAGTCCATCACAGGGCCGACACATTCACACCTTCTCTCTCAAAGTCAAAAATAAATAAATGTAAATATGTAAATATATATGATATAGTACAATATATAAATCAAATTCTTGAATAGTTGATAGTTTATCGCCATAAACATGTAAAAACCCGTAATTTCCACTGCTCATCTTTTAATGTCAGTTTTGTTTGGTATGATGAGCACTTACTTATTTGGTTATTTCTCAACAACGCGGCATCTTCCAGTTGATTTGAATGCGTGAGTAAAAAAAAAAGAGCCTCCCAATTTTGTGCAGATATATTTGTCTCCTGCTAGGATGCAACAGACATGGGCGCAAGTCCATGAATACTGGGATGGCATCCAGCGCTTTACCTGCGCCCCTCATCCATAGGGTCCGTGGCTGCGTCAGGAAGGGCATCCGATGTAAAATTTTGCCAAATCATTATGCAGACTGACAAGACCATACCAGAGCAGTCGAGGCCCGAGTTAACAAGGACCGCCATTGGTGCTGTGCCCTCATAGGGTACTGACGGAAACTATAAAATCTTCCGTGGTGACCCCTGAGGGACAGGGAACAAGCCGAAAGAAGAAGAAGAACTCTGTCTCCTACTAGGCTTCCAGACATTACGTGTATACATATCGGTGTGCACGTCTAATATACGCGTGTGTGCGAAAGTGTGTGTACGCCTATGTAACTGTTACTCCTCTAATGTGCAATAAATATTAGTAATCTGTGATGTCTTACTATTCACATTCAAACTTGCCTTCTACCAATCACCTTCTTGCTCGCCTGCCAGGAAAACGTGGGTGAAAAGTTTCCCAAATAAATCAAAGGAGCGACACGCGGCTATAATCTTATGCACTGTAATGAGTCATAACGAGTGGGCCAACGTCACCTTTTGAAAATAAACTTAAAACCCAGGCTACAGGACCTAAAAAAAATAAACTTTAAAGTGCACCTCATGCGGTCATTAATGATTTGTGGAAGTGTTGCTCGACAGGCCGAGATAAACCGAGCCCCGGCGTTGACTAAGTCACTCTCCAAACACCTCCCCGGGCCTTCAGGCGGGCCGTCGTGATCTCTGGCGAAAAACGATCAGTTTGGGTTTACAGAGACCTCGGGAGATAGTTTGTGTTCAGCTCAAACATTTGCAGAGGGATTGTTAATTTTCCTCACTTTGAAATTGTTTCCTGTTCCTCTTTTGTTTTACTTAAGTCATGAGGATGTTTAGGTTCAAGTTTTACTGGTTTGTCCATTAGCCCGCTCCATTTTAGGAGTCGTGTCGTCTTCGCCTTGAGCTCTTCCGCTATTTCAAAGCGGGCAGATGAAAAGTACAAACTGCTTTTTTTCGAGAGAAAAGAAAAAAATCAATCATTGGGTGTGTTCAGACATCACTTTTTTTTTCGTTTAACGCCATCCCATCATCCCACACCCATCCTTGAATAATAAGTGCAGTTTGAAAGGAGAGATCAGCGGTAGGGGTCAATTCCGTTGCCTGCCAACACGGGGATCGCCGGTTCGAATCCCCGCGTTACCTCCTGCTTGGTCAGGCGTCTCTAAAGACACAGCTGGCCGTATCTGCAGGTGGGAGGCCGGATGTGGGTATGTGTGTCCTGGTCGCTGCACTAGCGCCCCCTCTGGTCGTTCAGGGCGCCTGTTCAGGGGGGAGGGGGGAACTGGGAAGAATAACGTGTTCCTCCCACGCGCTACGTCTCCCTGGCGAAACTCCTCACTGTCAGGTGAAAAGAAGCGGCTGGCGACTCCACATGTATGGGAGGAGGCATGTGGTAGTCTGCAGCCCTCCCCGGATCGGCAGGGGGGGGTGGAGCCGCGACCGAGACGGCTAAAAAACGAAAGGAGCGGTCAGTGCAGAGCCGTATTAGGGGCAGTATTGTGTTCCCTCGCAATACCTTATTCACCAGTGAAGAAGAAGAAGACGCCAACTTCCGGCCGGGTTCTGCGTTCATCGTTTCCCCCCCCCTCACCATGTCCCTAATTTGGCTCCGTATATGACGTTGAGACAGGCCCATACATGGAGAACAATATTTATATATTGCACATCAAACGGGGGCGCCGTGCCCACACACAATTAGGGGAGTATACATTCAGCGATATGATGCGAGTCGTGTTAGCTGTCAGGACGTCCATTAGGATTGTGGACGTTTGCAGACTGTGCATCATCCCCTTCAGGCCTGTGACATCCAGTGTGTATGAAGCCTGTGGGAAAGTAACAAGGTCCATATGTGGCTACAGTCCTAATGGGAGGGGGGTAATACTAACAGGTTGTCAGTGACGGGGAAACCTGTTGATTTACCCTCAGAAGGAAGAAGAAGAGGGACATATTCATAGAAGAGGAGACGTACCACTTTCTGTGCACGAAGAAATGCAACTGGTGATTTTTTTGCCTCCGATGCCACAAACAATAATGGGATGTTGCTATGTGGTTAGGGCTGACCCAATTCAAAAAAAATAATCTACAACTGCCCTAAAAATAAAAAGACGGGGAACGTTGACTGTAGTGATTCCAGAGTACTTAAGGGTTGGTGCCGTCGAGTACCAGAAAAGAGAAAGAAAACCCTGCAGGATCCCCTGCAACACAGCATATCAGAACTGGATACGATCTCAGGGCTGTGCTTTATATTCTGGTTTGGTGGAGCAACTGATTATGTCCGCCATGCCAGTGCATAATTATGCTTAGATTGCAAAGATAGCGGCCACAATCACGCTCGCTGAGTCATTTAAGACTCCATTCAGCCTCGTGCCCATCAAAACATTTTACAAGGCAAACTGATGTGTTTACTTTTATGTATTTATCTTCCGCTAATGCAGCCCGAGGCAGACTAACGACTCCATCTCGTTTCTATTGATGAAAAACTGAAATTACTTCTTTTTCTTTTCAGTTTGACGACGAACGTTGTTGGGTTTAAAACTCCGATGGATACGCGCCACCCCCCTAAATTCCCAGACATGCGAGTCATCCGAGATCAATCTTCTCCCTTTAAAATGTTTTATGACATCCTAATGATTTTTTATCAAACTTGGAGGAAAATAAACTGGATGTGTGTGTGCGAGGATGACTGCGCGCTTCATGCGCAGCAGTGATTACCGGGGTGATGTTGCAACGCGCGGCCGAGAGGGGGCGAACACGACCGCGCCATTGTGAGGACAAACAGCCGAGTGGCAAAATGTAATGCGATGACAAAAACAACACACAAGAGTGGCACACAATTAATATGTGCAGGTGAGATGGAGAATTACAATAGAAGTGCAACAGGTTGCAGAAGTGTGAAAACTTTAAAGACGTATTTTGGCTTTGGCTTTGCGTAAAGATGCGTCGTTCTCCTGCCGTACAAGCTCGACTCGAGTTCGTCTCGTTCAGAGTCATGCGTCCTGTTGAGATATAACACCAGTGTATTTGTATGACTATGTGTTACTGTGTACTATTATTTTGTTTACGACTTTGTTTGTCCACAAGTGGGCGGTGTTGCGCTTGCATGCGTGGATTGATTACGTCACTGAGACGCTGTTCATTTTCTTCTTCTCCCAAAACGACCGAATAAACGAAGGCTGCATTTTTCCCTCCAGCAGAAGTTCGGTAGTCAGTACGATTCTTTATAACGGTTTAATAATCCACTTCATCTGCGCAGAGATAGACATAAAGTATTAGTCTAGTCTTCTAACAGGTTATGGGCCCAGATAACGTTGGATTATTTAGTAGCTTGATAAAAGAAGTACACAAAGTGTGATAACCTCGGATGGCGGGATGCGCGCAGGTTAGCACGGAGTAGCAAGTTAGCAAGTGTGAAGCTAGTTAGCATCGAGAGAGGCTATCGGGAAGCTAACGGAACGCTAAGCTAAGCTAACGCTACCTAGGGAGATGGAGCGAAAGAAGAGCAGGTGGCCCACATTCAACGTACAGGCCGATGAGTATGAACTGTGGGAAGAGCGAATGCTCTGTTGCATGCATGGTGTGGGGCTGAAAACCACCATTCTTACCGAGCCCGTGGGACCTTTGACAGTGGAAGAGCAGGCCCTAGACGAGGAGCGGAACGCGGACGCCTACTGCGCATTGGCGCCTTTATTGCACAACACAAGCTTGGGACTGATCTTCAGAGAAACGAAGAACAAAGGTAGAGAGAGTCTACGGGTGTTACGGGAACATTACATTGGTAAGGGCAGACCCCGGATTGTCACTCTGTATGTAACATTGACTGGGCTAAAGAAAGCTGATAATGAGACGATAACCGAATACATTATCCGAGCTGAACAAATCATTACGGCTCTCAAAGGGGCGGGGGAAGCACCGAGTGAGGGACTAATGATGGCCATGGTGATGAGGGGGTTACCCGAGAGATATAAGCCATTCACTCTAATGGTGACACATGGCGACAGTGAGTTGACATTGGGACAATTTAAGGCCAAATTGAGAAACTTTGAGGCGGCTGAAGATGTAGCTAATGCTACAGCATTGGACGAGACGTCCGAGAGGGTGATGAAGGCCCACGCAGCGCCTAAGAAAAAGCCAGTGAAACGCTGTGAGGGAGATGATGAACAAACAGTGTGCTGGCGATGCGGTGACAAAGGCCATCGGAAATCGGACTGTTCACGCAGCGTGTGGTGCAGCTTCTGCCGGATCAAGGGTCACACGGACAAAGTGTGCAAGAAGAAGGACCGCGCTGATGGAGCCAGGTGTGCACGCGAGCAAGGTGGCGGCGGCGGTGGTGGTCACGGAGCAGGTCGAGGTCAGGGACCGGGGAATGCTGCGGAAGAAGAGAACTACATCTTCAGAGTGCAGGCTGGAGAGACCAGCTCAGCAGGACCAGGACGACGGCAACAGTTCAAACCAGGATTGATTGTGGACTGTGGGGCTTCTTCCCACATAGTCAATGATAAGAAGAAGTTCAAGAGCTTTGACAGCTCGTTCGAGCCAGAGAAACACTGCATGGAGCTGGCGGACGGTAAGCGCACCTTTGGTGTGGTGCAGGGCAGGGGAGATGCTACGGTATGTCTGCTCGACAGTGAGGGGCGACGGTGTAGAGTGACACTGCGGAACGCACTATATATTCCATTGTACCCCCAAGAGCTCTTCTCTGTGAAGTCTGTGACAGCACACGGAGCCAGTGTGTTCTTCAAAGAGGGCAGAGGTGCCCTGATGTCACCGGACGGTACCAGGTTTGACATTTTTGTACAGGGGAAAATGTACTATTTGCAAACTGAATGTGTTGTTGAAAAGTGCCATGTGAGCCATGATATAGAAACTTGGCATGAGATAATGGGCCACTGCAACTATGACGATATCATAAAGCTACAGGATATCACTGATGGTATGCATATAAAGGGTAAAGTGTGTAAACCTGACAAAGAGTGTGCAGTATGCATAGAAGGGAAGTTTACCCAAAACAGAAACAGGAAATCCACAGACAAAGCCAAGACTCCACTGGAGTTGGTAAACACTGATTTAGCCGGTCCTGTGGCAAACGAGTCCATTAATGGTTTCAGGTACATGCAATCATTTACAGATGTGTGCACAGGGGCTGTGTGTGTTTATTTCTTAAAAACAAAGAGTGACACAGTGCAAGCGACCGAGAAATTTCTGGCAGATGTAGCTCCCTATGGGACAGTGAAATGCATAAGGTCAGATAATGGAACTGAGTTTACAGGCAAGGAGTTTCAAACCCTGTTGAGACGGAACAAAATAAGACATGAGACGTCCTGCCCATACTCTCCCCATCAAAATGGCGTTGCAGAGAGAGAAGGACGCACACTATTCGAGATGGCAAGGTGTATGCTAATAGATAGTGGTCTACCAAAGAGCCTCTGGCATTATGCTGTACAGGAGGCAGCCCACACCAGAAACAGATGCTTCAACAAGCACACAGGCACTACGCCATACACGGCAATGACAGGAAAAAAGTGCAACATGGCTAGAATGCAAAAGTTCGGGACAGAATGCTATGCTTACCAGCAGGACAAGGGAAAGTTAGATTCTAGATGTGAGAGGGGGCGTTTTGTAGGACACGACAAGAACAGCCCGGCCTACCTAGTCTACTACCCTGACCAAGAGAAAGTACAGAAACACAGACTAGTTAAGTTTATACACAAGGCAACTAGTGAAAATGAGACTCAAACACCAGGTCTGCACCCAGAAGACTGGGTAAGAGAGAGAAAGTCTGTTGAGACAGCTGCAACTCAGCCTAGAGTACAGAAAAATGTACAGACTGACGGTACACAGTCAGCACCCGAGGATGATGACGAGGAGCACCCAAGGGTGACATCACAAGCCTCAGCCAGTGGGAGGTACCCCCAAAGGGAACGCAACCCTCCGAGATACCTGATTGACTATAGTCAGGGCGACAGTGATGACAGCTCACTCACTACTATAGATTATGCATACAGGGCAGTGTGCGGTGTCCCTCTGACCTTTAAAGAGGCCATGGAATCGCCAGAATCAGAAAAGTGGTCCAGGGCAATGGACGAGGAAATGGAGTCTCTAAGAGACAACAAAACATTCACCCTTACGAAATTGCCAGAGGGCAAGAAAACAGTGGGAGGAAGGTGGGTGTATTCGATAAAGACAGATATAGATGGACACGACAAGTACAAGGCTAGATTTGTAGCAAAGGGATATAGCCAGAGAGCTGGGGTGGATTATGGGGAGACATTTTCGCCAACAGCCAACCTAACAAGTGTTCGAGTGCTTCTACAGAAGGCGGCTCAGTATGACTTGATTTTACACCAGATGGATGTAAAGACGGCCTATCTTCATGTCCCCATAGACTATGACATATACATGGAACAACCTGAGGGTTATATTGAGAAGGGAGAAAAACTAGTGTGTAAACTAGAGAAGTCAATCTACGGCCTCAAGCAGTCTGGCCGCAATTGGAATTTACTGTTACACGAGTGTTTGACAGGTGATGGTTTTACACAAAACCAATCAGACCATTGTGTGTACTCCAAGGAGTCAAAGGAAGGGAAAACGATCATTATAACCTGGGTAGATGATCTTATCATAACATCAAGCAGCACAGAGATGGTGAGTAAAGTGAAAAAGATGCTGTCCACAAAATTCAGGATGAAAGATCTGGGCAGGTTAAAGTGCTTTCTTGGGATGGACTTCACTCAGTCCACCAACTGTGTAACAGTTTCACAACAAAGGTACTCTGAGAAAATATTGGAGCGTTTTGATATGCAGGAGTGCAGGGTAAGAGAAACCCCATGTGAGCAGAAATTAGACTACTCAGAAGATGCACCAAAAATGTTAGATGTGAAAAAGTACAGAGAGGTGGTCGGGAGCCTAATATACTTAGCTACATGTACACGTCCAGATTTATGTTTTGTTGTGAGCAAGCTATCTCAGCATTTTGCAGAGCCTACTGAAGAGCAATGGGTGACAGTAAAACATGTGTTTCGTTACCTTAAGGGCACCACAGACAAACAGCTGTTACAGGAAGAGCGACGAGAAGCTTGGCTTACAGGCATATAGTGATGCCGACTGGGCTTCAGATACTGCGGATAGACGCAGCACATCAGGTTACTGTGTGAGCATGAGCAGGGGAAGTGCACTTATCTCTTGGAAAGCCAAGAAACAAGCTGCTGTGGCACTTTCTACGTGCGAGGCGGAGTATATGGCTCTGGCTTTAGCCATCCAGGAATGTATTTATGTTGAACAGTTACTGGGAGGTATTGATTCATATGAATACAAGAGAACAGTGGTTTATGAGGACAACCAGGGGACAATAGCTTTAGCGAAGAACCCGGTGTGTAGGCAACGCTGCAAACATGTGGATATCAAATACCACTTTATAAGGTCTACCATAAGAGAGGAAAGGATGTCATTGGTGTATTGCCCTACAGACGAAATGGTTGCGGATGTAATGACGAAGCCCGCATCCAAGGTAAAACTGAAGACATTTGCTAAGGCAATGTTTGGTGTGTGAAATGTGAGTGGTATGGGTTATACCAAGTTTTTTTTTTGTTCTATAAATATGAAAAGGTATACAGTAAGCTCATGATTCATAAGTGGGAGTGTTGAGATATAACACCAGTGTATTTGTATGACTATGTGTTACTGTGTACTATTATTTTGTTTACGACTTTGTTTGTCCACAAGTGGGCGGTGTTGCGCTTGCATGCGTGGATTGATTACGTCACTGAGACGCTGTTCATTTTCTTCTTCTCCCAAAACGACCGAATAAACGAAGGCTGCATTTTTCCCTCCAGCAGAAGTTCGGTAGTCAGTACGATTCTTTATAACGGTTTAATAATCCACTTCATCTGAGCAGAGATAGACATAAAGTATTAGTCTAGTCTTCTAACACGTCCTAAAATGAAATATTAGTGCCAGCACAATGTGGGGTAATCCACCTGACACACGCCACAAATACCTACCCCCAAAACTAGGAGAGTCCTTTTTTGATAACGTACAAATCTATAGGGTGGCGCAGTGGTTAGCACTGTCGCCTCACAGCAGCAAGAAGGTCCTGGGTTCGAACCCCGGGGTTGTCCAACCTTGGGGGATCATCCCAGGTCGTCCTCTGTGTGGAGTTTACACGTTCTCCCCGTGTCTGCGGTGGGTTTTCTCCGGGTGCTGCGGTTTCCCCCACCAGATTTTCAAAATCCCAAAACCGGGACCCTTAAAAGTGTACCGCATATGCACGCGCTCACAAGCTTGTCTGTCTCGCCGGACATGATGGGGGATGGATGTTGAAAACCGGGACATTTTACTATTTTACAGATATTTGTCGGGACTCGGGACACCCAGCTTGAAACCGGGACAATCCCGGACAAACCGGGACGTCTGGTCACCCTACCCCCCACCATCAAAAAGACATGCATGTTAGGGTTAATAATCCTATCTCTGCCCCTGACCGAGGCATGGCAAGACGAACTGGACTTGGTGACCGGGTGCTGCACGGCGGCTGCCCACTGCTCCTAGCTACACAGCTAGGATGGGTTAAATGCAGAGGAAGAATTTCCCCCAAGGGGATCAATAAAGTATCTCAAAAAATCCACCCATCCATCCATTATCCAAACCGCTTAAGCCTATCCCAGCAGTCATTGGGCAGGTGGGGGAAAATACAAACCCGTATCTACGGCACCGCGAGAGACATCGCTAACCACTCAACTAAAGGGTCCGACCCGTCAGCCAACGTGTCTACTTATCCATGTACGTTACACTAGCCCCCCCTCCTTCGGGAAAGCGTGTCCGCGCGTATCCCACTTCTGACACCAATGTAGCGAATTCGGGAGGCAACCACAGGGACTGCCGCGGCCGGGACGTTAACCCGTATCTCCCGCACCGCGGGCGACATCGCTAACCGCTCGACCCTTTAGTCGACTGGTTAACGTTGTCGCTTGTGGAGTGGGAGACACGGGCTCGCGTCCCGGCTGTGGCGATGGTCTCCCAGACTGCCACCCGAATCCGCTGCAATATATTCCGTTCACAGGTAACTCCGGCTAGTAATAGAACAGAATACTACGTATTAGTCATTTTGTACATACATAAAAATGAAATTTACTCTGTATTTAACCCATCCTAGCTGTGTGGCTAGGAGTAGTGGGCAGTCGCCGTGCAGCACCCGGGGACCGACTCCAGTGCCTCAAAATCAAAATAAACAAATAAATAAACACACACACACACACACATATATATATATATATATATATATATATACATATATATATATATATATATATATATATATATATATATATATACACTCACCGGCCACTTTATTAGGCACACCTGTCCAACTGCTCGTTAACGCAAATTTCTAATCAGCCAATCACATGGCAGCAACTCAATGCATTTAGGCATGTAGACATGGTCAAGACGATCTGCTGCAGTTCAAAGCGAGCATCAGAATGGGGAAGAAAGGTGATTTAAGTGACTTTGAACGTGGCATGGTTGTTGGTGCCAGACGGGCTGGTCTGAGTATTTCAGAAACTGCTGATCTACTGGGATTTTCACGCACAACCATCTCTAGGGTTTACAGAGAATGGTCCGAAAAAGAGAAAATATCCAGTGAGCGGCAGTTCTGTGGGCGAAAATGCCTTGTTGATGCCAGAGGTCAGAGGAGAATGGCCAGACTGGTTCGAGCTGACAGAAAGGCAACAGTAACTCAAATAACCACTCATTACAACCGAGGTATGCAGAAGAGCATCTCTGAATGCACAACACGTCGAACCTTGAGGCAGATGGGCTACAGGAGCAGAAGACCACACCGGGTGCCACTCCTGTCAGCTAAGAACAGGAAACTGAGGCTACAATTCGCACAGGCTCACCAAAATTGGACAATAGAAGATTGGAAAAACGTTGCCTGGTCTGATGAGTCTCGATTTCTGCTGTGACATTCGGATGGTAGGGTCAGAATTTGGCGTCAACAACATGAAAGCATGGATCCATCCTGCCTTGTATCAACGGTTCAGGCTGCTGGTGGTGGTGTAATGGTGTGGGGGATATTTTCTTGGCACACTTTGGGCCCCTTAGTACCAATTGAGCATCGTGTCAACGCCACAGCCTACCTGAGTATTGTTGCTGACCATGTCCATCCCTTTATGACCACAGTGTTCCCATCTTCTGATGGCTACTTCCAGCAGGATAACGCGCCATGTCATAAAGCTCGAATCATCTCAGACTGGTTTCTTGAACATGACAATGAGTTCACTGTACTCAAATGGCCTCCACAGTCACCAGATCTCAATCCAATAGAGCACCTTTGGGATGCGGTGGACCGGGAGATTCGCATCATGGATGTGCAGCCGACAAATCTGCAGCAACTGCGTGATGCTATCATGTCAATATGGACCAAACTCTCTGAGGAATGTTTCCAGTACCTTGTTGAATCTATGCCACGAAGGATTAAGGCAGTTCTGAAGGCAAAAGGGGGTCCAACCCGGTACTAGCAAGGTGTACCTAATAAAGTGGCCAGTGAGTGTATATATATATATACACTACCGTTCAAAAGTTTGGGATCACCCAAACAATTTTGTGTTTTCCATGAAAAGTCACACTTATTCACCACCATATGTTGTGAAATGAATAGAAAATAGAGTCAAGACATTGACAAGGTTAGAAATAATGATTTGTATTTGAAATAAGATTTTTTTTACATCAAACTTTGCTTTCGTCAAAGAATCCTCCATTTGCAGCAATTACAGCATTGCAGACCTTTGGCATTCTAGCTGTTAATTTGTTGAGGTAATCTGGAGAAATTGCACCCCACGCTTCCAGAAGCAGCTCCCACAAGTTGGATTGGTTGGATGGGCACTTCTTGCGTACCATACGGTCAAGCTGCTCCCACAACAGCTCAATGGGGTTCAGATCTGGTGACTGCGCTGGCCACTCCATTACCGATAGAATACCAGCTGCCTGCTTCTGCTCTAAATAGTTCTTGCACAATTTGGAGGTGTGTTTAGGGTCATTGTCCTGTTGTAGGATGAAATTGGCTCCAATCAAGCGCTGTCCACTGGGTATGGCATGGCGTTGCAAAATGGAGTGATAGCCTTCCTTATTCAGAATCCCTTTTACCCTGTACAAATCTCCCACCTTACCAGCACCAAAGCAACCCCAGACCATCACATTACCTCCACCATGCTTAACAGATGGCGTCAGGCATTCTTCCAGCATCTTTTCATTTGTTCTGCGTCTCACAAACGTTCTTCTTTGTGATCCAAACACCTCAAACTTGGATTCATCCGTCCACAACACTTTTTTCCAGTCTTCCTCTGTCCAAAGTCTTTGTTCTTTTGCCCATCTTAATCTTTTTCTTGTATTGGTCAGTCTCAGATATGGCTTTTTCTTTGCCACTCTGCCCTGAAGCCCAGAATCCCGCAGCCGCCTCTTCACTGTAGATGTTGACACTGGTGTTTTGCGGGTACTATTTAATGAAGATGCCAGTTGGGGACCTGTGAGGCATCTGTTTCTCAAACTAGAGACTCTAATGTACTTATCTTCTTGCTCAGTTGTGCAACGCGGCCTCCCACTTCTTTTTCTACTCTGGTTAGAGCCTGTTTGTGCTGTCCTCTGAAGGGAGTAGTACACACCGGTGTAGGAAATCTTCAATTTCTTAGCAATTTCTCGCATGGAATAGCCTTCATTTCTAAGAACAAGAATAGACTGTCGAGTTTCAGATGAAAGTTCTCTTTTTCTGGCCATTTTGAGCGTTTAATTGACCCCACAAATGTGATGCTCCAGAAACTCAATCTGCTCAAAGGAAGGTCAGTTTTGTAGCTTCTGTAACGAGCTAAACTGTTTTCAGATGTGTGAACATGATTGCACAAGGGTTTTCTAATCATCAATTAGCCTTCTGAGCCAATGAGCAAACACATTGTACCATTAGAACACTGGAGTGATAGTTGCTTGAAATGGGCCTCTATACACCTATGTAGATATTGCACCAAAAACCAGACATTTGCAGCTAGAATAGTCATTTACCACATTAGCAATGTATAGAGTGTATTTCTTTAAAGTTAAGACTAGTTTAAAGTTATCTTCATTGAAAAGTACAGTGCTTTTCATTCAAAAATATGGACATTTCAATGTGATCCCAAACTTTTGAACGGTAGTGTATATATATATATATATATATATATATATATATCACGGATAGTACATAACAAAGCATTAAATCCAAAATCAGTTTCCTGAATATTTTCCTTCTCTCCAACAATCCATTCGGATCTAATTAGGAGCACATAAATAACCAGTTCTTGTAATTTGAGCGACCTCTAAACAAACAGACAAAAACAGATTTATTGACAGCGACAGGGGGGATTAAACCCACGACGAGTACTCAACACAGGGTGTGTCAAGCGTCTCATCCACACAATAGATAAATAGATAAATTGTCTCTTGCAAACCAAACAGCCAGCTTCAGTTTCCCATAAACACAAACAAGGGACGGAATCATTGACACATGTTGGAGGGCCAGAGACGGACCCTTAATGGCAGCTGTGGCATTTCTCTTGTTATTTGTCTGCACACTATTTCGATCGTGATGCTGTTGCAGGCCGATAAAACTCTTCTGCACCAAGTCCAAACCTCTCGTATTTCGTGCTCGTTTATGAGGTGTCGTGGGACTCTGTTGGTGGGACAGACGTCGTGTGACGACAATAACAGTGTTTTTATGTCGAGGTAAAGCTGAGACAGCTCGGCGATTAACCACCAGGAGGAGCTGTAAGAGACCCCCGAAGAGGGCGACATTGCGCAAGAGCCAAAGACAAACTTATTCCCAGGCGCGATAATTAGCCGAGAGCAGTGAATATTGTAGCGTGCATGGATAAGTAGACACGTTGGCCCTTTGCTGACGGGTTTGACCCTTTTGTCGAGCGGTTAGTAATGTCTCCTACGGTGCGAGCGATACGGGTTCTCGTCCCGGCCGCGGCAGTTCCTGTGGTTGCCCCCTGAATTCGCTATAATATTATGAACTCCTTTACTTCCTGCACCTCCATCTTTTTTTAAAAAATTATTTTAATTTTGATTTTATTTTCCCCCTTTTCTACCCAATTGTGCTTAGCCAATTACCCTATTTTCTGAGCCTCTGCCGATCCGGGGAGGGCTGCAGACTACCATATGCCTCCTCCGATACAACTGGGGTCGCTAGACGCTTCTTTTCACCTGACAGTGACGAGTTTCACCAGGGGGACGTAGCGCGTGGGAGGATCTCGCTATTCTCCCCCCAGGTGCCTCGACCGGCTGATCGACCGACCAGAGGAGGAGCTAGTGCAGTGACCAGGACACCCACCCACTGGTAACACGGGGATTCAACCCGGTGATCCCCGTGTTGGTAGGCAACGGAATAGACCGCTACGCTACCCGGACGCCCCGACTCCCTCATCTTTGTTAGTCAGATAAGGTCAGTGTCTCGTAAACGTGAAGACGTCGCCGATGATGAAGGGCACATGAGTCATGTGACGTTAACGTTGTTCACGTATCAAGGTTGGGCATGGAAACATGCGATTCCAAGTTCAATTTATTTCAAAATCGCACTTAAACTACTGGAGCTTCAAAGCAAAAAAAAAAAAAAACCAAAAAAAATCTTGAGATTCAAAATAAAAGAAAGAATCCAAAATGTGTTGAGAAATAGAAATAAAAGGGTCACTGACAACAAAATACAACCGTGACAGAACTTGCAGAGAGGCACGTTTGAATCAACAACTGTGGATGTAAAATAAAAAAAAGAGAAACCAGGTTTGTTAGACTTATCCGTAACTTTAAGATTATAACAACCTGGAGCTTTTATAATTGCGTGTTGCATCAGTAAATGTAGTTTTTGTGTTTTGGTTTTTTTTTAGTGCCATCAGTTTTGCATATGAAAATCTTAATTTCCCCATTTTGCCTTTCACTCTTTCTTTTTTCACTTCATTTCTTTCCTTCCTTTCCTTCTTTATTTCCTTCCTTTCCTCGTCTTATTTTCTCTCAGACTTTGCATCTTTCTACCCCCCTGCCCCACTCCCCCCCTCTCATGTAGCGCTTGCTGTTTGGCACCAGCAGCAGCTGTTTGAAACTTTATTCTGCAGGGATAATAAAAAGGATGAGTGGTCGATTCCAAGGCGGCACAGAGCCAGCTGGGCTGAGGGGAAACGTGTTAACATTTGGTAATGGCAATTTCATTGCCCATAATCTTCCATTGATTGTGTTTTCATTAAACAGTGTTTACACATGCTGGCAGGGAGGACTTGAGGACAGCCTGTGTCCCGAGATTCAACACATCAGTACAACCTAGTCTCTCCGGTTTGCGTACAAATAACACGACTTTACACTTTCGAGCTGCGTGCAGGGCATACGCCAAAGTCAAATCTTGCAGGCAGGTGATAAACCGATCCTTCCCGTTACCTCTGTGGCGCGGACGCGTGCGAATACCAACACGGGCATGACGTCACCAGCGAGGCTCCGTTTGCCCAGCTCACCAGATGCGCGACAGCCCAGTCGCCAGGGTAAAATATTGGCGTTCCTGAACCTAATATACATATCATATATATATATATACACACATACATATCAACCTTTCAACTTCTAGTCAGTGGTGGGGGAGCCTGCCAAGTCACGTCCCAGTCGACGTCGTCTGCGAAAAGAAAAGAAAAACATGGCTGACACAACAGCCCTTTTATTCTCAGTGGGACAATTCCATGTTCTCAGATCCTTTCGGCATTAAATCCGTTTTGATGAAGTTTCTAACGAGAAATGTACCTTTCATTTTCATAATCTTCGTTCAGTGAATGTATATGATGTTTAATTTGTTAGTTATTCGATAGATTCTTCCAGGTCTCGCCAGAAAATGGTTGGAATGCAACGTTTCCGATATTGAACACAACCCCAAAACGTGTTTCTACAATGCTTGCTAAAATATCATATACATAAATAAATAAATCAACATTTGCATGTTTTTGTTTTAAATGAACCACCTAAATGCAGTGTAATTCATGTTTCGGCTGCAGGAAATATTTCATATATTCTACAGATATATTTTTACGACCCTATTCACAACACTATTTATAATCTGATAGTTTTTCTCTGACTATTGACAATTCTATAGCTCCTCCATCGCCTCAGGTTCAGAGTCTGGGTGTCATCCTGGACAGCACATTATCTTTTGAAGCCCACATCAACAACGTTATTCGGTCTGCATACTTCCACCTACGCAATATTAACCGTCTTCACCCGTCACTTACACCCAACAGCACCACCATACTCACTCACACCCTGGTTGCATCCCGTATTGACTACTGCAACTCTATCCTCTTTGGTCTTCCCCTCAGGTGTCTTCATAAACTTCAGTTGGTCCAGAATTCAGCTGCCCGTATCATTACCAGAACTCCTTCCATAGATCATATTACTCCTGTTCTTCAGCAACTCCATTGGCTCCCTGTTAAATACCATTATTGACTTCAAGATCCTGCTCCTCACCTTTAAGGCCCTTAATAACCTAGCTCCTTCATATCTTTCTGAATTCCTTCATATCCACACGCCCTCCCGCACTCTCAGATCCTCTTCTGCTCTCCAACTCACTACACCATCGGCTCGCTTGACTACCATGGGGTCTAGAGCCTTCAGGCGTTCTGCCCCCCACCTATGGGACTCTCTCCCACAAGACATTCACAACATTGACTCTCTTTCAACCTTCAAATCCCATCTCAAAACGTTCCTATTCAAACTGGCATATTCAGTCCGATCCACGCTTCATTGAGTCTTGTGCCGATGATGATTTTCTACTTATCTGTTGTATTAACTTTTTATTGTCTACCCTGCTTTGTTTTGATTTTATGCTGTCTGATACAGTGCTGCTTGTATTTTTTTACTGTGTTCTGTAAGGTGTCCTTGAGTGCTATGAAAGGCACCTATAAATAAAATTTATTATTATTATTGTTATTATTATTATTAATGCTATTTTGCAAACCGGAAAGCTACAACAATGGAGATGAGTCATATCAAGCTGCATGGCGCAGCTCAAGGGAATTGTAGTTTTCAAAAATATAAGCGCATTTCCTATAAGTTGTACTGGAAGTTGCAAATACTGAATTGAGAGTGCACTAGGGGGTTTAAGGGGATGGGGAAACACATTTGTGTGATCAGATGTTAAATATCTAAATGCATGAAAATTGATTTGACCATTTTTGACAGCACCCCAACTTGGTGATTATACCCATATGAGAACGGTCACATAGCTGAAGTCGAGCTCTCTATAAGAGTTGTTCCCCTGTTTCCCTTTCTGTTGCTGAATGAAAATGCTCTGAGGTCAAAGTTCAGAAGTCAATGTTCTCAAAGCAGGATCCATTTAAAAACCTTTGGTTGACAAAATTTCACTCTACAGGTCGAGATCTTTCCGACGATGTATTTGGTTTAGTCCTACGACAACGTTTTAATTTTCACATTTCATGGACACAGCCCAGGTTTACTTTCAGAGAGCCCTTTGGAGGCCCAACACATAAAATGAAAGGTCTTCTTTTTTTGTTGTCTTTTTTTGTAATAAACATCATTTAAGGTAATCTTTTTTGACTAATTTACAACCAAACTAGTAGTTTCGGCCTACTGTGAAGCTTATGTTCCTGATGAAATACAAGAGCTTTCTTTTCAGACACAAGCAGTTCAGGCCCCATGCCTGCAGTAATGCCCTGCATGGTCAGCAGGATGTCAATATGTAAAGGTACTCATTTGAAAAAGAAACAAACAAAAAACCTTCATCTCATTTCATGGGCTGCAAAGGGCTCTCTGACTCTATAGGCCTGTGCCAAGGCTGAGCCCTTTGGAAGCCTAATACATGAAATGGAAGTTAATTTGTTTTGTTTGTTTAGTCACCTTGGACTTTGGCATATGCACTGCGCACAATTTGAAAGTGTAACGTCGTGTTATTTGTATGCAGATTAAGGAGTCCGGCTTGGTGGGGCGTCCGGGTAGCGTAGCGGTCTATTCCGTTGCCTACCAACACGGGGATCGCCAGCTCGGATCCTCGTGTTACCTCCGGCTTGGTCGGGCATCTCTACAGACACAACTGGCCGTGTCTGCAGGTGGGAAGCTGGTTATGGGTATGTGTCCTGGTCGGTTGGGCTGGGGGGAATAGCGTGACCTTCCCACACGCTACATCGCCCTGGCGAAACTCCTCACTGTCAGGTGAAAGGAAGCGGCTGGCGACTCCACATGTATCAGAGGAAGCATGTGGTAGTCTGCAGCCCTCCCCGGATCGGCAGACAGGGGTGAAGCGCAAAACTCGGAAGAGTGGGGTAATTGGACAGGTACAATAGGGGAGCAAAATGGGAAGAAATCCAGGAGAGAGAGAGAGAGAGAGAGAGAGAGAGAGAGAGAGAGAGAGAGAGAGAGAGAGAGAGAGAGAGAGAGAGACCAGCTTGGCACACCACAGGGCACTTTGACATTTTTTTTTTACATAAGGCACTTTTTTTTCTATTGGTGAATTTGTCTTCATCACCTTCTTTACAAATTCACACTTGAGTGGACAATCAACACCACGTCTCTTTTCTGAGGCGAAACAACTGGCAGCGTGAAGGCGTATTTACCCAGAGTTTCCACTTAATTGGTAAAGCTGAAAATGACTAAGACTCAAGAAGACAAATTTTGAGACGGAAGAAGATGAATTACTGTAATGATCAGGATTAATCATAGATTGGACATAGCCGTGTCCAAAGCTAACAGAGGCCATGACAGTGTGCCAGGTCCAGAGCCCGGCCAAAGTCTCCCTGACCAGATCCGTCAGTCCTGGCCCAGCACAATGGACGTAATGAGGAACACATGGTCTAACAATGAGGAGCCAAATTCAAAATTTACATGTGTTCATGAGCAAGCTTTCACCAGTGTAGATATTACATCCACCGCCGTGTTAACAGGACGTTGAAAGAGGGCTTCAAATATAATACAAATTCAAGTCTGAGCTGTTTTAAATGCGACGCACATCAAACTCTTCGGGACAAATCAGGTCCTCTCCTCCATCTGCATGACGTTTCCATAAATCAGCTGAAACGACTCCCCTGTGAAGCCTGTGTTCAAACTCCATCTAGTGGTTGAAATTAAGAAAACAAATCTTCAGGGTTTTGTTTTTTTGTTTTTTTTTCTTCTTTTCATTATTTGTGCAAGAGGAACGTGTTGCCTACCACACATTTCTCCCACCTTGGTACGAGTTACAGAAAAAAAGACCTAAACAACCATTTGCATGTGTGTGAAGATGGGAGGGGGGGTAGGTAATTTGAATACATAACTATATGTCATTTGCTTATTATTATCTATATTATATTTCACTACCACACAATGTAGCTACTGTGTAAACTTTTAAATTATGATTATCAGAAGGAGTAAAAGCATTAGCTGGCAAAACAGCTGCAGGCTGGTTTGGCCTTGCATCCTGTCTTTATATTAACGTCAGTCATTGTGACGTCTCTGACGTCTGACGTCACGAGGGAATAATCTGAAGGGATATTTCAACGTCCCCAGTTTATAAAGGCTGTCACGTCACAAAAGAAACGACGTAACCTTTGCTAGGCCACATTTTTCATCAGAGATCGTGAAATGTCCTTCAATGAAGTCTAATCTGACGTAATAAAATCTAGATTACCAAATGGCTGCTGAGTAGTCACTTTCACCCGATCACCACAAGAGGGCAGTGTGTCACTCTCTATAAAGACGGAGCATCTTGGCTGAATGTTAAACAAGGTCATGATTGGACCTCAGATACATTCGCAATAGGAATGTGAGTGTGATGTGGTGTAATTTGAGTAAATTAGACATTTCTTGGCACAGAACATAAAAAAAGCGAATCATAAAAAGAAAAGCTTGGGCAATTAGTATGAAGGATCCTGAGAATGTGCAGTTGCTATGATAATGCATTGCAAATTAAGCCAGCCTTCTGTTGCCTTAGTAATTGACACAAATGAAGTCCACGATCAAGTTTCCCTTTTTTATTTCAGTGAATTAGACAAATGCTCCCAAACAAGTCTACACTTGCCATTTTAAGCATCTTCTCAAATCGAATCTCAGCTAGTGTGGTGATGGCATCACTGTTAGAAGGCTTCTGGCTGTAGATGAGTATAAGCTTTCAAAATATCATTTATAATGAACCAGCAACCATACCAAATCCCCATGCTAGCTGCATGTAAAAATTATACATTTAGTAAATATGACTTTATTTGTTGTTTGGTAGAAGGAGAACGATGACCTCCATCAAAGAACGCTGGGCTTTGCTTGCCAGAAGGGAAAAACAGCACCAAGAAAGAAGGGTTGGCCTGTCTTTAGCAGCGGCTGCAGCGGTTGCACCATTCACTCTCATACACACACACACACACACACACACACACACATGTGCATGTGCACACATGTGCATGTGCACACATACACACAAACGCAGGGATCAGCTCTGAACTCATCCATGAGCGAAGCATCTGAGCTCTGCACAGGCTGAGTTAGCCGCACAACCAGATACACACACACACACACACACACACACACACACACACACACGCACGCACGCACGCGCACAGAGAACGTCTGAGCCCCCATTGGTCGGCGTCTCTCCACCCCACCGCAAGAGTCTCTGAGGGGTCTGCTGCAGTGCTCTGCTCCAGGGGCCTGGAAACACTGGAGTGAGCCATTTTTTTCCCTCCCTTCTATTTTTGGGTTAGATATCTTTAAGCACAGGAGAACCACAGTATCCCTCATTTTCCAACAAACTGGTTCCCAGTGCACACTCAGAAGCAGAAACCCCCGCTCCCATCTCTGCAGATAAAGACTGCAATAAGGCCTACGACTGAGAAGCTGTATGACACTACAGAGAAAACCAGAATCTGTGCAATAAGCCAGTAAGGAAGGACACATAAATCATGCCTCCGCTGCAAGGCCCTGGAGCAGCAACCCCAGCGCTCAGCCAGCCATGCAGAGTCAGGCCGCAGCTGAAAGAATTTGGAAGGATCCCTTCCTGGAGCCCATCCCCCATACAAGAGGACATGATTTAACCGGCCTCCTCCCTAGAGAGCGAGGAATCCACAACCAGAGTGTGTTCTTCTTCCCTAAGTCAAGCACAAAGCACCAAGAGGAGCCTTTTTAAACTGCATGCAACCTCGTCATGCAATGACAACAATGCTGATCTTTGGTTGTGATCAGTTGCGTGCGATCAAGAGCACTGCAACAGGG
Organism: Lampris incognitus; assembly: GCF_029633865.1. NCBI lineage: Eukaryota > Metazoa > Chordata > Actinopteri > Lampriformes > Lampridae > Lampris > Lampris incognitus. The sequence continues at coordinate 135,887,325 of NC_079211.1, read as the reverse complement.
CTCATTCAGAGTACGCGATTCATAATTACACTGTAATAACAGAAAGATAAACGCCACTATATTACAGGACTTAGCCTATTATTGGGAATTGATGTTTGATGTGTTGTACTAGATATTACATGGGCTGCTCACTGCTCCCTCTGCTTATCCTATGGAGACACTACACCTGAGATGGGCATAGTCTGTAAAATGAACCTTAGTTTCCATGTAATAGCCAGAATGTCATCTGGCCACTGATAAACACAGACGTGCTTACAGTCTCTTTAAGCAGCGGCTGGAATAAACTTGTCATTACTGAAGCCAGAGTGATGAACGTCTGCGTGGCTTGATTAGCGCAACACAAAAGGAGCATTTAGTTTCATAAAGGGCATTCAAATGTGCTCACATTTTCCAGTTTTGAAAAAGCCAAACAGCTCCGTCAATAATCAGACCATAACAAAGTCACAGCGCACACAATCTGGGCCTACACGTGATCCACGGATAATCAGATCTCATCAGCCATGCTCTTTAACTTGAGTCCTTGAGTAAAATATAAAAAAAAAAGGATCTGCCCACATTCATAGAATAGAGGGAGGTCCCTAGTTCAACAATAGCCTATGGGGCTTCAGATTCATGTAGGAATCTGTCAGAGGGAAAGAAGCATGTTTATGAATGAACCAGCTCCTTACTCTTGCCACAGTTCACCGTGCAGTCTGCTGGGCGGACGGATGAACGTGCAATGTCTATCTGATGTGGGGGACATCCATTACTGTGACTGACTCACTGTGCATCTCATTTGACTGATTATAGGCCTGATTTAAAGGTTTAACAGTACACACAACAACAACAACAACAACAACAACAATAAGGTGGAATACAACTTCATTTGCAGTTGAGAGGGTGCGTGCGTGAGCGTGCGTGCGTGTGTGCGTGTGTACACAGCGGCTTTTTTAAAAGTTGTTTTTTTTGGCTCTTCAATTACGCCCCTAAACATGTGCACAAACAACCGATTATGACGAGATTATGATGTCTGAGCGGCATAAACGGGTTTAAATTTGCGCAGTGTTTTCTTTTTCTCCGTGGCTATTTTTTTTTCTTTCTTTTTTTTTCTTTTTTCTTTTCCTTTTTCTTTTTTTTTTGTCGGAGATGGGTATCCGGCTATTGATAGTGGCGAATGCCAGCGGGCATTAAGAACAGCAAGCGGCCATCTGCCAGCCTTTAGCGAACTAGCAGCAACCCCACCAGCTGCAGTCGCAAAACGCCCTACAAAGCAGGACATGCATGCAGCTTCTGACGTCTGCGGCCACACTGCGCTACCAAAAACCCCAGCAGCGGAAACAATGAGAAATCCAGCTTATGGACACCGCATAGGTTAAAACGACCGGCAAGTTTTTTTTTTTTGTTTTGGGGGGGGCCATGGGGTGGCCGTTTGAAGTGCACGTCGGTTCATTTGGAAACGGCCGGTTTCTGCGTTGAAATACCAATCAAAAAAGGACTCATGCAGGGACACTTTAATACCCCGACATGGCGACGGCAAGAAAAAGGAGAGAGCTTTTTACTATTTTGGAAACTAGCGCGGACGCAGAAAGTAGCTCGTTTGGCGGCGGCCAGGAGGAGTCTCCGCTAAATCTTTCGGCCGATGTGAAGTGGTTTGAGATTCCTTTCAGAAAGCCAGACTCGGACGAGGAGGAGGACGAAGAGCATGAGGAGGAGGAGGAGGACGACGGCGGCGGCGGCGGCGGCGGAGAGGGGGAGAATGGCTTCGCAGGCACGGCGGCCGCGGCGGACGCGGCCAGCTTAATGGCAGGAGCCGGCTGTAACATTATTCTGGTCACCGGCAACGGAGTCAAACACGAGGAGGAGGAGTACGCGGAGGACTGCTATTATTCCACCTCCACTAACTGCTCGGACACCACCTCGAACGACTCGGATATTGATTTCTCCGATTTGGAGGAGGAGGAGCGCACCAGTTTTTTCAGCTTTGAAGAGGACTTGGACGAAGACTGCACTTCTCCAGACTTCTGGGGTGAGCCGGACCAGGTCATCTCCATAGAGCCGTTCACTGCCGTCAGCGGCCCGCAGCATTCACTCGGGGACGATGCTGACACCCGCGACTATTTCCGGATACTCTTCCCAGATTCTCTTTTTGAACACATGGTAGAACAAACAAACAACTACGCCCTCTATCGGCAGAGGAGGAGTGGAAAATCAGACCCCAACTGGCACCCCACTGATCTGAGAGAGATGAAAGCCTATGTGGGCCTGAACATACTGATGGGCATCAATCAGCTGCCGGACTCTGGCATGTACTGGGCCAGTGACATTTTCATCGGCAACGCGGGCTTTAAAAAAACAATGACTGCCAGGCGTTTCGAAAAGCTCACCCAGTATCTGCAGCTGTGCGACCGTGAGTCTGAGCCCGTGCGCGGCGAGCGCGGGTACGATGGCCTGTTTAAAATTCGGCCTCTCCTCGACGTGGTGGACAACACCATGTGGGATGCGTACGTGCCCAATCGCTGCTTGACCGTTGACAAGTGTGCCATTGCCGTGAAGGGACGTTTCTCTCCTACCCAGTACATGCCCTCCAAGCCCTTAAAGAAGGGCCTGACGGTGTGGATGCTGTGTGATTCGCGGTCAGGCTACTGCCACCGGGCCCGGATTCATGTGGGCAAGCCCAGCGAGGATGCGGCGGCAGCTGCTCTGGGTTACAGGGTCGTGACCTCCCTCGTGCGTGGCCTGGAAGGCCAGTACCACCACCTTTTCATGGACAGCCTCTTCACCTCTGTCCCCCTCCTTCAGAGGTTGCTAAGGGACGGATTGTATGCCTGTGGTCCCACCCAGCCGGGTCGCAAAGGCTACCCGGAGATTCTCCGCCCACGCAACGTTGGCAAGCTTTCCCCGGGTGAGTTCTACCAGTGCCAGCGGGGCAACCTGGTTGCCACGGTGACACGTGACCTCAAGGTGGTCAGCTGTCTGTCCACCAATTCGGCGCCGGGGATTCTGGGGATCAGCCCGGGGCGACAGCAGCGTGCAACCGATGAGGAGGACGACAGCGACGGTGCGGATAGCGTGGGAGGTAGCGGTTCGTCGTTCGGCGTGCCGCGGCCCCTTCCCCTGTTGCTGTACCAGGAGAACATGAGGGGCGTGGACCTGTGTGACCAGCTGAGGGAGTGCTACCAGGTGGGCCGGCCATGCAAGAGGTGGTGGCGCTACTTCCTGTGGTTCTACGTCAACCTGTGCATCGTCAACGCCTATGTCCTGCTGAGGGAGAGCCGCGGGGGCACGCCGCCGGCGGGCTTCAACGGCAAACAGTTCACCCAGCGCCACTTCCGAGTGCGGCTGGCACAGCAGCTGATCGGGGACTACCAGGGGGCGAGAGGCATGGAGCGGGCCGCTCGCAAGAGACATGCAGACTCGCCTATAGAGTATGGACACCGCTTGGAGCGCATGTCGGAGCGCTCTCGCCGCTGCAGAAATTGCACCAATAAGGGACTGCGACATGAGAGTGTGTTCGGCTGCAAGATATGCAACGTCCACCTATGCAGAGGAGGCTGTTTCTCTGAGTTTCATAAATGAACCTGAACTGGGTTTTGCTTTTATACCTTTGTGCTAACAAACTTGTGTCGAAGGATTTTTCTTTTTTTTTTTTTAAAGTAAAAAAGATTTGTAAACCAAAAGGTTGCCACAACAGGTGCACAATGTAGTCATACACTTCATGTAGAGCTTAGTTTTAGACTAGAAGAAGTATTATTGCACGACTTGCTAGAGGAAAGAAACTGTAATACTGTAGATTTCAATTAGTATAGAATGTTTTGGCAAATCGCCTTTGACAACACTGATGAAATTGCCTTGTGTCACACTTTTTTTATATAGTGAAGTTATGACAAGGATTTTATATGAAACAAAAAAAAAGACTTCTGCACTCACAATACATCAGCATACATTTACTATGGGAAGTTTATTTCTCTCTTTTTCCAGAATAAATACTTCAGTATGATGTATTACAGTGAGTCACCTCTTCTTTTTTTTTCTTTCTTTTTCTCTTTTAATGTGGTAGAGACGAGAAAGACTACAGGCTTGGGATCGATGCTACTCCTAAAGAAGATTAACGGCGGTGGTTAAATATTTGAGTTAAATTAATTTACAATAGTTGGGAGACAAGTTTCGATAGGACGCTCCCCTTGATCCCTCAGACATGCACGCAAATCTATGAGTCCGTGTGTCTCTCCGCAGCATGAAGGGGACACAGCTTGGAGCAATTAGAGGATAGAAAAAGCCCCTCAGTACTTCCCAGCCAATGGACACAGTGATGCCATTTCGTTCTCTAACCACACCATAGACACAACCATCTGTGGCCCTAGTACACCAAGTCCAAACCCAAAAAAAAGAGGCGATGCTGGTCTGAAATGGCTGGAAGTGGTGGGAAGGATGAAGAGAGATGCGTTCACTTTGAAAGGGGGTATTATAATGAGCTTTCCCAACACACTTAAAGAGTGAGCCAGAAAAAAAAAACGTATGGTCATTTCACTTTTTGAGTAATTCGACATCAGGATTTACACATTTAAACCACCTTATGATGTCCTGAATGAAGGTTTTTCTGCCTTTCAAAAGCCACGAGAGCAACTGGGTCACTTGCAGAGTTTTAGATGTTGGCGGTGATGCGTTCACGTATGTTCACCAGCGATTGTGTATCTGCTCTGTTAGCTGGCATTGCGTTTAAAGCCATGGGGCTGGTAGGTTAAAGCCCATGTTCAGGCAGTAGTGGAGCTTATTCTGCGGGTCTGTTTTCGTAGTTCAGACTGCCGGTCTCCTGTGTCTTCCTTCTGGGGTTCCTGTCTCTCTTTTGCAGGCTCTCTCTCTCTCTCTCTCTCTCTCTCTCTCTCTCTCTCTCTCTCTCTCTCTCTCTCTCTCTCTCTCTCTCTCTCTCTCTCTCTCTCTCTCTTGCTCTGCCTCTCGCTCTCCTCTCTGCTCTCAACTGTGCCATCTAGCACACTCTGCTGTGTTCTGGGTTGCTGCGTCTCTCCCTCTTCAGGCTCTGCTGTGCCATCCTACACAGACGCACACACACACACACGCTACACCAACACGCTACATGGCTACACATGCACACACACACACACACACACACACACACACACACACACACACACACACACACAAACCTCCACTACGCCAGCCCCACCCCCCCCTCTTTCGCTCTCTCTTGCTTTCCCTCAGCCGTTCCCCAGCTGGGAGAGGGTTAGTCAACTGGACGCCCCTCCCGCTGATCTGCGGGAGCCCCACGGGGAGTCGCCATGGCAACTGCGGCCGGCGAAGACAGGGAGTCGCCAGCAGGCCCGCACGGTTGTCATGGTACTCTCGCCGGCTACAGGGGGTGGGAGGCACCAGAGGCCACACCTCCCTACCCCTTCTCCAAAAAAAAATCAGGCAAGGCTGTGGCGTGCTTAGGGAGCCTGCTGGCCGAGGGCCTACACGCTCTACGTGGAGCCAGGCTGGTTACCAGGCAGTTTCTGCTTCAGGCAGCAGCCAGCACACCAAGGACCATGCCAAATATGAGCCTCGCTGCTGGTGGTTGCGGCTACGTCCTCACACAGGTGTAGGAGGGAAGGATTAGAGAAATAGGCCATACGCTCTACTGTACCACAGCTAGTAACCACGCTGCAGATTTCTGTTGTATTCCATCCTTTTCTGCGCTGCTATGAAGTTACTAACTAGTCCTTGTTTTCACAATATTAACGGTCTCTGCGTAGATGCTGTGCTATGGCCGCCGCTGCTATCCGCTCCATGGCGTTTCCTATTTTACCCTAGTATCAGTTATGACAGTATGACAACTGAAAACTTATTTAAGCCTTTTTTTATGTTTTATGGGAACAGCATTGTGTTATATACTGCACATGCAGGCTAAATAGTTGTCTCATAAGAGACTCGAGAAACACACCAGTAACCGCAAAATCAGTCACACCCCTCTGGGGTGCGAGTTGAAATATGAATTTAATATTTCAACTCCCACTTTGGCACACGCATATTTATCTAACATAGTCATACAGCATAGCCCCAAGTTAATGCTCAATGTTTGTGTTTTGCATAATTGATTTTGTGATTAAGTTTGTTTTTGTTTTTTTTCAACCATGGTTTTTTTTTTGGTCGTCACTCTTTATATTTGAGTTGTTCGGTTCCATTTAAGAGCAAGGGTACATGGTCTTCCTGCTGAGTCAGAACCAAACACAGCTTTTAACATTTTTTTTTGCTCTCTTTCATTCCCTCTCTCGCTCTCTTTCTTGTGTGTGTGTGTGTGTGTGTGTGTGTGTGTGTGTGTGTGTGTGTGTGTGTGTGTGTGTGTGTGTGTGTGTGTGTGTGTGTGTGTGTTGTATTTGCATGGCTGATTGGACGGACAGGTGGGGTTTGCTGTATGTGCTGCCACAATAGCTGGGTCTGATGATTCCAACATGGATCTCAACCATGAAATACCCAACTCTTAATATTCTCTCTCCTTCTGGGCAGAGCAAGAGCCCTGAGTTGCTGTCAAGACACGGGCCTGGTTTCACTTAAGGCTCTTTGATTGTGTAACACACTTACTGTTAGATTCATGAATGTTCTTTTGTTTCATACTTTCCTTGGTTGTCATTAGGATCAAGGGGCAGAGACGAGCACGACAAACTTCCCATCAAGCGTAACTCGGTACTTACTGATTCCTTGTTAGACTCTATACATTTTCGGCCCTGACGGGCCACACCGCCTATCTGAGCATCGCATGTGTGCCGCGGAGCCTCTTGCTGGTCATTTGGGTGTCCATGTTAACAGGTTAGAGAAGTCACATAGCATGTGTGAGCAGCGCGGCTCAGGCACGTCGAGCCACGCTGCAGCGACGCAACTCTAGAAAGTAGATGTGGCGCCTATTCATTATTCTCCGCATGAGGCGTGCGGTTCAGCGAAAGATCTGTTGATAGTCATATTGACATCATACCAGCAACATTACATACGTAACTGACACCTTTCACTACTACTACGACTACTACTACTACTTTCAGCTGCTCCCATTAGGGGTCGCCACAGCAGATCATCTGTTTCCATCTCTTCCTGTCCTCTGCATCTTCCTCTGTCACACCAGCCACCTGCATGTCCTCTCTCACCACATCCATAAACCTCCTCTTTGGCCTTCCTCTTTTCCTCTTCTCTGGCAGCTCCATATTCAGCATCCTTCTCCCAATATACCCAGCATCTCTCCTCCACACATGTCCAAGCCATCTCAATCTTGCCTCTCTTGCTTTGTCTCCAAACCGTCCAACCTGAGCGGTCCCTCTAATATAATCGTTCCTAATCTGCCCTTCTTCGCCACTCCCAGTGAAAATCTTAGCATCTTCAACTCTGCCACCTCCAGCTCCGCCTCCTGTCTTTTCGTCAGTGCCACCGTCTCCAAACCATATAACATAGCTGGTCTCACTACCATCTTGTAAATCTTCCCTTTAACTCTTTAACTTTAACTGGCACTTCTCACTAAAGTTTCAATATCGATATATCTGTAGAATTACAGACATAGACATGAAAAATATATATATTGTTTTTTTATAACCATTTTAGCAATGGCATATTAGGAGAAAGTGGAGGCTACATATGTACTATATAATCATAGCAGAAACCCCATGTAGGCAATAATAATAATAATAGTTATTATTATCATGTTAATAAGTTAACAGAAATTTAGGGTTGTGTCTGAAATGAAATGAAACATTCTACTATTGATGGCTGTTATCGAAGGCCAACTCAGTGTAGAAAGATAGACCTGGCAGCAGCAATGCTGTCTGTGTGGACACGACACGCACAGGCAGAGGTGAGCGGTGTGGACCAGGCCTTCGGGTTTACAGAGACTGTGCTGTGAGCAGTAGGGACATCCAGCCTAATAATAAGTGTCGTGCAAACGAGAAACATCTTTCATCCTTCATTCGTTATTGGTGTCCCATTATTATGGGGAAGACCACGCCTTATGTGATGTAGTCGATACATGTACAATGTCCACCATACACCAGAAATGGTGAAGTCTGGGTTGTTAGAAGAGGGTTGTGCATTTTTTAGGCTAATTTACGTAACTATCACCCATGCACCGAGTCCATCTGTGTGTTATTTAGTCGGACTTATCCAAACAATAAAACTCCTCCATCGACTTGTTGCAACTTCATCGCCATCTAGTGGTGAATAGGAGACAGTGTCCCCCCCCCCCCGACCCCACTCACCACTACCGTGCCGCCCAACGATAAACCAGACCATCATGACACAGACGTAGCCGTTGTGATGTTGCTGGAATGTCTTTTTTAACGTCACTTCCGTTTGTCTTACGACCCGTATTTAACTCCAGGATAGTTAACAATGTAGGATATCGTGAACACACCAACAAGCTGCTTTTGGATTTAGTAGACTTTAACACAGCAGAAATAATGTTCAAAGGAAGAAACAATCTACTACCGAGTAATATACAAAAAAAGTATTCTCAGATAGAGAAGGAGAATATAATCTGAGAGGGAAATTAAACGTCAAGAAATTATGTGTTGGTGCAGCTTTGAAGAGCACAGGCATTTCAGCCTGTGGGGTAAAATAGTGGAACACAGTCTGAGCATGGAAGAGGTACAGAGGACTGATTATCAAGAGATATAAGTAGGGACGATGAAGAGCTGTGTTAACTGTTAAAGTTTTACTTATCTCTAAACATTTCTTATTACTTTTTGTTTTTCTATGACACCGAGCGGATATTTGGGTTGTATGTGGCATTGAGATCTGTTTATTCTTGGTACATGACATTAGGATGTGTTTTAATTTTTCTATTTTACTTTCTCTCATGTTCTCTCATGTGTTTTTACGTGTGTGTTTTTGTTCTTTTTGTTCTTATTGTTCACAGTGGTTGAGTTTGTGTTGTGCAGCACATCTTGCATTGAGCTTGAACTATACAGTGGGGATTGAGTCTGAAATGTATAGTAGCTGAATTAATTTAAGAGTAGGTGAGAAGGGGTAGGAAAAAAACAAGTGTATACTTCCTCCTACTCCTTTTCCAACATGTAACAAATAATCTGATGCATACGGAGATTTGTTCACTGAGTTTGATGTGTGGATTTGTTGATCACTTCAGATTATTGGCAATGGTTTATCTATATGTTATATCCTGCTTGTTTACAGGTTCGAAATTAATCAGCATTCATTCATTCACTATTGACCACACCACAATGTGCTGTTACCTTAGCCAGGACACTATCTCGGCCAAGTGGATCTCTTCTTCTGCTCCTGCTCAGGTGGTTTCGGGGAGCCCAGCAGGGTGATCAGGGGTAGTTTGATCTCGGAGTTTCTTGCCAGTGGGACATCAAGAGTAACCTACAAATACATACACTCGATATTTAAATTTGTTGGTCTTTAATACAGTCTATGTTCAGTGCAGCATGAACGGCAGGTGCTGTCTGCAGGTGTAGTTAGTCAAACCTATATATATATATATTCTTTTGCGGGGAGAATGTAAACGAGGTAACACTGACACTGCATTCGAATACACTTTGATATAACAACCGGACATATCATGGAGAGCCTATTTTCCTCATGGACATTTAACAATAGGCACAACAGTTGTCTTGATATGTTTGTTTTTCTCTGTCAGTATTTTGTTTCCCCCTCAAAGCATTGACCTGGACCTAATCTGATTCGGCGACAGGATAGAACCGGTTTGTCTGTAATCTGACGCCTTCTTCTACTTGTACCCTCACTGGTGTGTGGACAAGCCTGAAGACTCTCTCTCTCTCACTCCCCCCACCCTCCCCATACACGCAACACATATAATGTACAATATTTGTGGCAGGCAGGTGGTGATGGCACTCCCGCTATGCGCTCTCATTTGGCTAGCTGAGGCCCTCTTGGGCACAGACGGTCATTGTGCAACGATGCTAAAATTTTAATTTGTGCAAATTAATCAACACGTCAAAACGAGTAAAATGCTTTGAATCCCTCCGATTCTCTTTGGTTTGTTTAAAATTAAAATTTGTGTTATTTCAATGTATCATTTTAATTGTTTATACTTTTACAGAATGGTCAAATAATGGAGTCTAGTATTAAAGTAGATGTCCACATGCATTCTCAGTAATCCAGGTAAGAAAATCAAATCTGTAAGTAAATGTTGTGTCCAGGTGAACTGATTCAACTTTCTTTGATATTAAAGCAGATGATATTACATCAGGTGAGGCTCATTACGTTGGTCAAACTGTAAAAGAGGACTACCTTGATGCTGTACTCTAGCCTCATCATGGGACAGTTGAGGAAGGTGGGAAGAAGATGTGCAGGGAGACTCAGAGCTCTGGTTATAATCTGACTGCTCGCTGCTGGGACGGCGCCTCCTGTTGCAAACAGGATGTCATTCGTGTGTACTATCCTCTTTGACTGAGCAACAAACGTCTGCTTCTCACATAGGTAAAATGTAGGTGTTACTGGGTAGGCTGAGTTGTTCGCCACCTCTGCACTCACTTCCACTGTTTCCCCTATAAAAGCAGAGGACAGGTTCATTGAAGCTGTGTTGGTGTGGTGGTTTGGCCATCTCTCTTGTATTTATCAAAAGCTGCCCAATAAGGATGTCCTCAATGGGATCACTTACCTTGTTTTACGCCCATTTTCCCTGAGGTAACATGCATCGTGACTTTCCCAGAGCCACAGAATGAAATCCTGGTCCCATATTGTGCCTCCTACCAGATAGCAGAGATTAAGATGCCGATGCAATGGTTATTCAAATAGTGTTCCTGATTATTTAATCTGGTATGAATCACAGAGAACAGGTAGTCATGATAAGGTCTCAGTGGTCTCTATGTGCATTGCACATGTTACTGATGAAGTGAATGAAGAACTTTTGTCCAAGTTTAAAAACAACCCTACCTTCAGTTGCACGATGATCATTTCAGACTTTGAAACAAAGGGGAATTCTGACTTGGTAAGAAAAGGAAACTCAGTCCTGGCTTTGTGTACCTGCCAAATTGACTTGGTCAACTTTGCTTGCAAACTATACGTGATTTTGCCCCATTTCCCCTTGTAAGATGACGGCATCTCTCTGTACAGGGAAAGATTTAAGTGAGACAGAGAACATTATTTCAAGGCGGTTGTGGAATGTTCAAGTATTTGTGTGAAATATGAAGTGCAATTGTACCAAGTGCGAATGAATGGCACACCTACCGATTTGGGATCTCAAAGGTGAATGAGTACACATTTTTCCCTGCGCCAATGATTTCAGAACCTTAGGAAAGTAACATTTTGGTGTTCATGGTAGCAGCAGGTAACGAGCACAAAACTTTACAAAAAAATTTTTACAGAATTTTTGCCAATTTAAAAAAAAAAGTTCAATTTACAATAACCTTATCTATGTGTCTTGGCAAAACAGGAAGGCTATACAAACCATCGCCTTTTTTATCCTGGAGTAGGATGCATTCATAGTAAAAGTATGTTTTCTTGTCACTGTGGATCAACTGACTTTGCCCATCCTGTTCATACCACTTCACCTCGGCTTTTCCTTTTGCTGTGACCAGCAAACGCTGCACTTTGGTGTCGCTGCTGCTCACTACCGTGACTCTCCCTGAGATGATCTCCCCGGGAGAGAAGGTCCCTCGCTCATTCTTCCTGTCATACTCCACAGAGAGGTGCTTTATAGTCATGGTAGGCTTTTAAGTGCTCTCACGGGTGCTCTCAACAATGAGCAACAGTAAATGATCTGGCCTGAAGCAACTGATACGACAGCATCATGCGCACGCGCCCGTAAACTGCAAAAGAAAATCCTTCGCGTTGACCAGACACGGGTTTGAATCCTTTGAAGGCAGTCTTGTGCTGAAATGAAGCTTCTTGTCTAATGAACCGCGATGCAGATAAGGATGATATGTCCACTGCAACCGTGACGCTCTCCGGAACATGTATCTGTGTCACGCAGGATCATGTGACCAGGGCTGCGGGTGTCCCTTTCACACTGGTAACCCTAGCCAGTTAAGTTTCCAGCTATGTGGGCCTAATGAGGCATAAAGGGCGGCTTTATGCATGCATGCTTATTGTTATTCTTGGGGTAAAATTTATTTTAAAAATGATTCACAGCAAGTTCACAGCACCGGAAAAACAAACTGGCCGTGCAATGTCATTAAAGTACATTTGCTTACATGTTATAAGTTGCATCTAATTTACTACAAAATTGTGAATTGCATCTGATACCTATCTCAAATATGACATTAGTTAAAATATTGAAGTATCAGCAAACATTAGGATTACGGTGCACCAAACAAATTCATAAAAACAGACAATGCATTCAAATAACATATTATACAGTAAATCTGTGGTACACAATAGTGTTTGAACAGTAGCCACTTTGCACAAGGCCAAACTAAAGCTTTGATAATCAAGGCAGGTCTTGCTCGTTTCATAATCTGAAAATGCTTATGTAAAAATAACTTTACGTTTTGGTCTGGAGGAAGTCAGGCTGGTATTCCTATGTATCTAAACTTTTGTTCCAGTATGCCTCCTGCTCCTTAGACGAAGGTCCATTCTTGTGAGGGATAATGACAATAGGCAGTTTAACCTCAGGATCTTTGGTCATGGAAACATTGAGAACCACCTGGAAACAGAGAAAAATGTCTTCATAATATGGGCACGGACAGATGTGATTTTACATCAGCCACATGCACATGTATTAAATCTAAAATTGTGCATCACCCACTTAACATTACCCCATAAGAAAGCCGTCAATCATGAATATCGTTTACCTTCAGCCTGTACTCGAACTTGATGATGGAGCAGTTCAGGATGGAGGGAGGCAGCTCTGCAGGGATGGTGAGGACCTTGGTCACAGTCTGTCTGTTAGAAGGTGGAACAGGCTCTCCCTTCTCCTTCAGGATATCGTTTGTGTGTACTCTTCTGCGACCCTGGGCAAAGAAACTCTTCTTTTCATAGAGGACAAATTTTGGCTTCACTGAGCGAGTTGAGCAGTTGCTGATCTCTGCTATGACTTTCAGTCCCTCGCCTGTAAGATGGAGGAAAGCAAGTTTAGGATTTTCTGATCCCAGAGTAAAAAGCACATGCAAATAATCGGTGCTATCCTCATCACGCATATATATATACACTACCGTTCAAAAGTTTGGGATCACCCAAACAATTTTGTGTTTTCCATGAAAAGTCACACTTATTCACCACCATATGTTGTGAAATGAATAGAAAATAGAGTCAAGACATTGACAAGGTTAGAAATAATGATTTGTATTTGAAATAAGATTTTTTTTACATCAAACTTTGCTTTCGTCAAAGAATCCTCCATTTGCAGCAATTACAGCATTGCAGACCTTTGGCATTCTAGCTGTTAATTTGTTGAGGTAATCTGGAGAAATTGCACCCCACGCTTCCAGAAGCAGCTCCCACAAGTTGGATTGGTTGGATGGGCACTTCTTGCGTACCATACGGTCAAGCTGCTCCCACAACAGCTCAATGGGGTTCAGATCTGGTGACTGCGCTGGCCACTCCATTACCGATAGAATACCAGCTGCCTGCTTCTGCTCTAAATAGTTCTTGCACAATTTGGAGGTGTGTTTAGGGTCATTGTCCTGTTGTAGGATGAAATTGGCTCCAATCAAGCGCTGTCCACTGGGTATGGCATGGCGTTGCAAAATGGAGTGATAGCCTTCCTTATTCAGAATCCCTTTTACCCTGTACAAATCTCCCACCTTACCAGCACCAAAGCAACCCCAGACCATCACATTACCTCCACCATGCTTAACAGATGGCGTCAGGCATTCTTCCAGCATCTTTTCATTTGTTCTGCGTCTCACAAACGTTCTTCTTTGTGATCCAAACACCTCAAACTTGGATTCATCCGTCCACAACACTTTTTTCCAGTCTTCCTCTGTCCAATGTCTGTGTTCTTTTGCCCATCTTAATCTTTTTCTTTTATTGGTCAGTCTCAGATATGGCTTTTTCTTTGCCACTCTGCCCTGAAGCCCAGAATCCCGCAGCCGCCTCTTCACTGTAGATGTTGACACTGGTGTTTTGCGGGTACTATTTAATGAAGATGCCAGTTGGGGACCTGTGAGGCGTCTGTTTCTCAAACTAGAGACTCTAATGTACTTATCTTCTTGCTCAGTTGTGCAACGCGGCCTCCCACTTCTTTTTCTACTCTGGTTAGAGCCTGTTTGTGCTGTCCTCTGAAGGGAGTAGTACACACCGGTGTAGGAAATCTTCAATTTCTTAGCAATTTCTCGCATGGAATAGCCTTCATTTCTAAGAACAAGAATAGACTGTCGAGTTTCAGATGAAAGTTCTCTTTTTCTGGCCATTTTGAGCGTTTAATTGACCCCACAAATGTGATGCTCCAGAAACTCAATCTGCTCAAAGGAAGGTCAGTTTTGTAGCTTCTGTAACGAGCTAAACTGTTTTCAGATGTGTGAACATGATTGCACAAGGGTTTTCTAATCATCAATTAGCCTTCTGAGCCAATGAGAAAACACATTGTACCATTAGAACACTGGAGTGATAGTTGCTTGAAATGGGCCTCTATACACCTATGTAGATATTGCACCAAAAACCAGACATTTGCAGCTAGAATAGTCATTTACCACATTAGCAATGTATAGAGTGTATTTCTTTAAAGTTAAGACTAGTTTAAAGTTATCTTCATTGAAAAGTACAGTGCTTTTCCTTCAAAAATATGGACATTTCAATGTGACCCCAAACTTTTGAACGGTAGTGTATATATATATGTGTGTGTGTGTGTGTGTGTGTGTGTGTGTGTGTGTGTGTATGTATGTATATATATGCATATATATGTATGTGTGTGTGTACATATATATATATATATATATATATATATATATATATATATATATATAGTGGATAGCATCATTTTTTACTATGAGTCTATTTAAAATAATACATATTACTAGTTGTGCCAAGAGCCCCAAGTCACAGGAAAAAGGTGACCAGATGCACATGAGAAACATGATAAACAACAGAGGATACGCTCCATCTTCTACAGGCTGCCGAAAACGTCACCCAATGAATTTGCAAATGAGAAAGAAAATACCTGCATTTGTATAACGTAAGGAGCATAATTCAACTCCTTGCCCTATTTAACTAAGAAAACATGGCAGCATAGTATAGTCATTTCTTATTTTAAGCAGTAAGACTGAATATTATGTAGTATCTATGAACAGTGTAGACACAGAAGATACGAACTGGACATGAAAGCTTTTCAAACACCTTGCACGTTGATTGAGAAATATTTCCCCATAAACAAACACATAGTTTATACTTTTCCCCCTTTATGTTTAGATATCAGATATCAGATTGGCGGCATGAATTCATGTTTGCAGTGGCCTCACCCAGTACTACCAGTGTGGGGAGATGGCAGTGCAAATTCACGTTTACGGCAGCCTCACCCAGTAACAGTGTCTTTGTCCACGTCTAAGTTTTGTCTTCATTTGATGGCTGGGAGAGCTGGCGCTGGATCGGCTGGGAGAGCTTGAGACCACAGCCCTGCCTGGAGCTGTGCCCGAAGAGATAACACCGAGGGCAGTTTGACGCGGAAGCGGTGCAGGCTAAGCTAACTGCTAGCCTATGCAGACCAACAGTTCAGATACCACTGAGGGTGGTTTGGCGGCGGCCTCGCCTGGCATTGACTGTGGTGTTTTTGATGTTGTCATGTGGAGTGTGAGGAGGTGTGTCGAGGGTGTCTGGCTGGGAGAGCTGGTGTTGGATCGGCTGAAGGAGCCTGGTCTGCTGCGTCCGGTAGGCCCAAGGACCACGGCCCTGCCCAGAGCTGCGCGGGAAGAGGAAGCACCGAGGGCGGTCTGACAGGATGCGGAAGCAGGGCAGGCTAAGTTAACTGCTAGCCCATGCAGACTGGCAGTTCCGCCAGTCATCCTGGCTGGCGTTCCTTCTCCTGGACAGTGTTTATTTGTTTAGTTTGGATATACGTATGTGTTAGTTTGGATATGTGTGTTCTTGTAGTTCTTGTAGTTTGTATGTCTTCGTGTTGCACTGCTCCGGGCTGGGGGAAGTGATATGTCGTTTCATTTCATATAAATTGTTCCTGATTCCTGATATCAGCCTATACAATTAAAAGGAAGTAAGAAGTGGCAGCCATCTGTTTGTCTATTTGCATATACAAAGGTTCGTGCAAAAATGGCATGTTTTACACAGTCACACCAAAGCTCTCACTGGGAAACTGATTTTCACTCTGTGATGCCTTCAGTTCGCAAAATATTTTCAAACAGCATAATGAATTCATTTCAGATTTATCATCCCCAAGGGGACGAGTAAAGTCTTGGCAGCCAGGTGAATAAAATCCTTTTATACACAGAAAAAAAGAAAAAGAAAGAATATTTCCAGACTAACCCAAAGCCATAATAGTGAAATAAAGGACTAAAACATGGCATCTACATGACTCATGAGAGCCAAGGAACTGGCCACACTAATGTGACAGTCTAACCCAAACTTAAAGGAGTATCAAGGGCCTTTTAATGAGAAGATTTTTTTTTTGTCATTTATTTGCAAATTTTCTACGATGACCGGATTTTGTTCAAAACAGTATGCAGGTTCGAGGACAACCAGACGGACAGTCGGTTATATGGGTGAGATTTTGCTTGCACGCGTGCAACTCTCAACAAACACCTTGTGGATGAAGCACGACTTGCAGTAACTCAGCAAGACACAAGTGGAATTTCCTCTTGTCAAAATGAGTCACGTGTGTATGTTTCCCAGTGACAGGAGAAAGTGGAATTCAATGACTCTTATTGTGGAAAACTCATTTGCATACATGTAAGAAGCACCGTAATGGTGCAAGGTGCATCACAAGCTAACCACATTATTCTTCCTCTTTCATAAGTTTCATTTACTAACCCTGGAGTTACTACTCTCCAAATAGTAGAGAAGTTTGTTCCACTTACGGACAAAAGAGGGGGAAGACGATGACAATACAAATCAGGTTTCATTTGAAGGATGAAATTAAGTAGTATCTCAGCAAGACATCATTACCTTGCTGGTATCCCATCCTCTCTGTGTGAACGTCCATTGAGATGTTTCCGGAAGCAAAGAAGGTGACAGGTTTGTCCTTGCACCCGTACTGGGGTTCCTAAAAGACAAGTTACTCAATCCAGATGATGTGGTCAGAAACAGATGTCCAGTCATGTTAACGTACCAGACTGCTTTAAACTTTCCTACCATGAGTCCAGGAGTGTCCATGTCTGCTTTGGACACGAAGGTGAAGCAGGTTTTGGTTTTTTTGGTGAGTCTCATTGACTGTTTCAGCTCTGCCCTCAACTGATGTTTAATTTTACCTTCCCAGCCTTTGAAAGACGATGGTATTTTTCTAATAAATGAAACATTTTTGAATTAAATTACAGTGACAATCAATTGAAACATATCCAGCACATATGTGAATATAGATGTGGTAAGACGAAAAAAAATGCACCTATCAGGAATCTTGAAGGAAAAGGGGAAAACATGCCTTCCTCGACCGATAACTTCTGTTCCTGAAAGAGTTTTTGTTAGTAAGTCTGCCGACTGTTTATGAGGGGAGCGTTTCAAGGCAAACATAAGGCTTGTCTGTTTTAATACATTACCATCTCTTCTCGCCTCCCTCAAAATGTGATGCTTGACTTCGTAATACTTCTCATTGGACCAGAGCACAACATGCATATTTTGTCCATAATGTTCGGACCAGCACACCTTAGCGTTTCCCTTGGCTATGAAAACTAGAGACTGGATGTGTGTTTCCTTTGAAAGCTCCACAATAATTCTCCCAGTAATGGTATCTCCATTGGTGAAGATGTTTTTACTGTTGATGGCATCATAGCAAATTGTGAAATTCTGGATGGTCATTTTCGTCCAGGAGGCGCCGGAGGGCGTTGCTGTGGGAGAGGGACGTCTGGAGTGCCCTACTTAGCTTGCTGCCACTGCGACCCGAGCCTGGAGAAGCGGCTGATGTCCAGATGAGAAGAGATTTTCGTCCAATTGGCAAAATAAAACCCAAGGAAGAAAGAAAACGTCCTGTTCTGTGTTACTTCGAAGCTATTTCAATTCAACCAACTCCAAGTATGCCAGTCCGGTTCAGCCAGTTGTTCTCGTACAGCAGCTTATAGTCATCAGTGCAGGAAGCAACAAGTTACAGCTTGTAGTCACGAATGTGGCCCTCCAAGACAAATTTGTAGTACGACCATTCTCTCAAGTTGTAATGGATGGGGAAAGATTTTATTTTATTTGTTCAAAATCAACAGCAGTTCTATTACCTGTTTTCTGTATGTTCACAGAATATTTTTTTTGTAGGAAAAAAAAAAGCTGTGAGAGACATATGACAAATTGGCTACAACTATGTCAGTCATGTTGGTCATGTGACCACAGGCGCTGTGGGGGGAGACTACTACTCAGGGCCCCAATGGGGGGGGGGGGCTAGAAAAGCCTGTAATACAAAGTTCGTTTTTGTTTGCAATTGTTCTTATTTCTAATTAATTATTTACATAAATAAATCCAACTTGGCTGAATAAATCGGTTGAAAGAAAAGTGGAGGCTCTCTGAGCTCCCTCTCACTCTTTATAAAAGGCGCATAATGGTTTAGTCCACCCTGCACTTGGATTCGTTTTAAGTTTTTTTTAAGCTAAACTTTATTTGATACCATGTCCATCCACAGTCAGAATATATGGTCATGAATCACAATACAAACATGCCAGGAGAGTTAACATATAAAGAGACACTGATACAGTAAATAGTAGATATTCAAACAGATAACAAGTAAAAAAAGTACACAGAGATAGAGCGGTCATTCACAGAGGTGAAAAGAGTTCAGCAGGACAGTTTTTATAGCTTCAGGGTTTGTTGGGGTTTGAAATGTGCTGTTATATACCTTTATATCATTGAGGAATATAGAGTGGCTCGCTATTATTATACTTGCATTTGTGTATAAAGTATTTCTGCTAAAAAAGATTACATTGATTTTATAAAATATATATTTTTCCTTGGGACTGATGTCATGGAAGCCAAAATAAAACATGTTTAAAGGAAGATTCAAATCATACTTAAAGCTGGTGCATAATAATGTTAGTAGAGCTGACCAGGATTGTTCAGTGTGGCAGCAGAAGCAAAATAAGTGTACTGATGTTTCTTCACAGAGAGAACATTTATCATCTAGATCATTTTTTTCATTCTAAGAATACAAATTTTAGCAGGGTAATATCTATTTATAAGTTTATAAGACACCTCTCTCACTTTATTTATTACAAGATATTTCAAAGGTAGGGTCCAAACACTCCTCCAGGGGATGAAACCAGTCCAATGGGAAACCACATAAGGAACTGTCACAATATCTTCCTGGAATAAGGTCCTGGTAGAACCTGGTTATTGTTCCTACTAATCCTGAGTGAGAAGCAAATCTGTCCTATAGCTGAGGTACATGGGTCCCAGTCTGGTACATTTGGCAAAGCAGCAAATGATTTTTGGCTCGATAACAACATCACAACCCCTCGAGGTATACCATCAACAATGGTGTTAAATTCTTTGGGTGTCACTGGTAAGATGAATTTAGATAAGAATTCAAAATATTTAAGGAGAAGACCATTCTGATTCAGAAGTTGAGAAACCAGCAGAATGCCATGGTTCATCCAGCTTTCTAGGTGGAAACTTGTTTTTATAGAGAATATCTTTGTTATTCCAAATTAAATACTTCAGTGGAGAAAAATTATGCTTGTAAATTAAGGACCAGGCTAAAAGCACTTGTTTATGAAAGTTGGCCCATTTAATGGGAATTTTATGAACGACAGCCCCGGTCACTGCTCCACCCCCTCTGCCGATCCGGGGAGGGCTGCAGACCGCATGTCTCCTCCGATACATGTGGAGTCGCCAGCTGCTTCTTTTCACCTGACAGTGAGGAGTTTCACCAGGGGGACGTAGCGCATGGGAGGCTCATGCTATTCCTCCCAGTTTCCCCTCCCCCCCTGAACAGGCACGTCAACCAACCCGAGGAGGCGCTAGTGCAGCGACCAGGAAACATACCCACATCCGGCTTCCCACCCACAGACACGGCCAATTGTGTCTGTAGGGACGCCCAATCAAGCTGGAGGCAACACGGGGATTCGAACCGGCGATCCCTGTGTTGGTAGGCAATGGAATAGACTACTACACTACCCAGACGCCCAGCTATGCACTTTTTTATCCTTTTCTGTAGGATCTTCCACCTAAGGAACTTCTTCCCTATCTGGACAGACACATGCGTAGTTCCATTGAAATACTTTAGTAGAGTGCCGTTAAACAATTCAAACGAAAATGTATGTCACCCACAAAGGACCCCAGTTCCTCATACTGGCTGTAATGTGAGTCATCCATCAAGTCTAGACTGAATGACACATTTTAAATAACTCAACTCAAAACTTTATTGCAGACTCAGGGTCCATAACAGACAAAGACAAGGTAAAATAGATTAGATAGATTAGATAGATAGATAGATAGATAGATAGATAGATAGATAGATAGATAGATAGATAGATAGATAGATAGATAGATAGATAGATAAAGCCATAAAAGATAAGAACCATTGGTAAAAGATAAACCCAAGACAATACATAAAGTAAACACAATAAAAGAACATAAAAGCAACAAATTAGTGTGTTATAAGAAGGCAGCTATACCAATGGTCCAACTGGCATAGCTGCCTTTAAAAGAGACTACCCACCACTCACAAGGGAGCCTGCGGGGGGGGGGGTTGCTAAAAGAGTGCTCACACAGTGAAGTGTGCCCTCAGAAGTGCACTACGGAGGTCAAACTACAAATAAGCAAGCTTTTTTGTAGTTTGACCACAGGCATGCAGTATAAAGTGGTGTATAATATGCTCTGAATAGACTATACTATACAAAACCTCAAACTGAATAACAAACTTCTTGAGTACCATTTCCGCCACATTAGTATCACGTAAACTAACAGCTTCTTGAAGAAGTGCACAGATGTCAAAAACTAGAAGAAAGAGATGATTCCAGTATTTTCTCAGTAGAACACCATTTAGAACTGGTAGGGAATAGAAAAGGAGAAATGATCTCCATTCTGATGCTTTCCAAAATTTCCAATCATTTAATGACTGTGGTGCCCTACTCAGCTCTACCGGGGGTTGGACTGCAAGCAGTTTTTTGTCGACCTCTTTTTATTTTTGTACCTATGTACCACTCTTTGGTGTGATTGAAGGACTCAAACCACAGATGCCAACTGTTGAGTCACACCAAGACATACACTATGCGGATATTCTGGAACAAAGCCGTTAATCATCTGAAATTTATCTAGCTTTATCAGTACAGATGGGCCTTTAACTCCCATAACTGGCTGTTCAGAAGTTGATTTCATAGCATGGTCAAAGTGCTCTGTTTCAGATCTGGGTGGAGGCTCTGGTATGTGATAGGGGTAAGGATCTACACTTGTATGACAGCAAAAACCACATCCATACATCCCACTGAATAGCTTGGTATTTCAGCAACTGAGTCTGAACTACATATACACCATGGACACATGCTCTATGCTTTGCAGATCTTTCCAGGTAATACCATCCCTTTCAAGACTCAAAAGATCATTTACAAATAGAGTCAGCAGCACGGGCATGTTTGGTTTCCTCTCATCATACCAAATACATGGCACACAGATGGGTTTTGTTTTTTCGATTTCTGATTTTTTTTTAATTTTGATATACTCTATTGATCCCCTTAGGGAAATGATGCTCTGCATTAAACCCATCCTAGCTGTGTAACTAGGAGCAGTGGGCAGCTGCCATGCAGCACCTGGGGACCAACTCGAGTTCATCTTGCCATGCCTCAGTCAGGGGCACAGACACGAGTATTAACCCTAACATTCACGTCTTTTTGATGGTGGGGGAAACCGGAGCTACCGGAGAAAACCCACCGCAGACACGGGGAGAACATGCACAGAGGATGACCTGGGATGACTCCCAAGGTTGCACAACCCCGGGGTTTGAACTCAGGACCTTCTTGCTGTGAGGCAATAGCGCTAACCACTGGGCAGCTGTGCCGCCCGTGCCACCGTTTGTCCCTGTCTTTAGGCTGCAGTTCAATTACCTCACAGTGGGCTACACTTGGTACGTTGAGCTTCTGAAAACTGGAACTCCATCGCAGTTCCAAAGTGAATTTATGTCATGCTCGCTCAGTTGCCCACTTTCTCTTAAATTTCTATACTGATCTCCACACGGTCAACCAGAACCCCACCATCAGTTCCTGTCTGTCTTGATAAATGTAAATAAGGATTTCAACCATGTCTTTGATCTGGGAAGACAAACTCAGCATCGGAAAGAAGCAGCCATTTTAATACTAACATCTGCGTCAAAGTGTACTTGATGCTGATGTGGATTTTTCTCTATTGGTCCTATGTATTTAGAGCATGATGAACAGTAAAAATGTGGATCATAATACCCATACTCTCCGTAAGCTTTAATAAACAGGTACACTGTTTCTGGCACAAGCCCAGGAAAATGTGAAATACATATTTTGAGGAGATACAAGTTAGCCCTTCTGTGTTGTGCCATCCATCCTCTTTGCCAGTATCTATTTGGTTTCCCTAATGTACAAGTACAATGCTGTGATTGCAACTATTCCCCAATCCTCTTTAAATAGTACACATGGCCATTGAAACTCTAGTTAATGGTCACAGCAATCTGCATATGAAACCAATCATTGGTTTTGGTCATTATGTAACTGTGCTGTATATAAGGTTGGGGGATACCTGGAGTCAGTTGAGACTGAAAGATGAGTCAAGTCAAGTCAAGTCGATTTTATTTGTATAGCCCAATATGAGTGATGAAACGTCTCTCCCAATAAATGCTGTGTCCGGATGAGCTGATTCAACTTTCTGGGATTTCCTTACCTGGATTATTGAGCACGCATCACGACATATCTAGAATATATCTTCTTTATAATGTCATTATATTATACTATGGTACAGTAGGTGGCAGCATCAACCTTTAACGGTTTGTAGTCCACCAGTAAAACCAAAGAAGAAGAAGATTGGTTAATTCTGAGCAGCCACGTCCCCAATTATAAATGGGTGTGAACACTTGTGCAACCAGGTTATTGTAAAATTTAAAAAAAATTCTAAAAATTTTCTGATTGTTTTCACTTTATTTTATAGGTTGCAATTTCACATTAAGGGTGGGAAAAGTTTTGACATAATTTAAGTTGGTTTCATTTTCTTACGTCACAAAAACCTGCCATTTTAACAGGAGCGTGAAGACTTTTTATATCCACTGCAGATGTTTTACCATTTTCAAGTAGTATGCCAGCAGTGAGCACGAATACAATGTGCATGTCATAACTACAACTACAGTATGTATCAAATGTTCTGATTTTTGTAGTGTACATTAGGTATAATCTGCAGAGAAGTTTACAGAATTGACATACCATGGGTTTTGTCACATCAGTGTGGGCTTGTCTTACCAGCAGATGTGGAATGCACATGTCTGCCTCTGAAACCATAGTGAACTGGGTCTGGTCACTTTAGCTTCATGTAAGTGCACTATTTTACCATATCTACCTTGGAAAGATGATGTAAGATCCCTGAAGGAGGTAAAATGGGATAATGAAACGCACTATAAATCATATAAGCCAATGTAAGTGGACGAAAGGTATGGCCAGTACAAAATAAACTGGGGAGAGGTGTGATATATGGCTGAAGGGGGCCTTGGTAAGCGGGCAGAAAATTTGTAGTTCTCCAGAGACATCTGATCCTTTTGAACATGAGTGTGTGTGATTAATCTGTCATAGAAACACTCTGAAGGGATTTGTGTATTGCACAGTCATATCAGGTAATGCACATTTGCTGACTTTTTCAAGTGTTTACACAAAGGCAATCGATAGACTTTGCTACAGCTTTGAATACCACAGCTATAGGTGCACCTCATTTCCATCACAGTGAACTTAAACAAGAGGTGCTGTGTGCCACTTTTTGAGAAAACAAGACTAGGGAGAAACAGACACATGCAATTGCTTCTTGTTTCTTTTTTCCTTTGTACATCTGAAGTCTATCTCACTTACAGATCAGGCATTTCAAAAGAGAAAGGACTCACATACCTCCCTGGACTCAGAATTTCAGAGCCTACATCAGTGGGAGACAACAGTCATGGCTGATTTATGCTATTATCAACCTAAACGTACATTTGGTTGAGTAGATCTTGGGGAAAATAAATGTTTGATAACCAAAACGTTTAGAATTATTTGTTATCTAAAAAAAATAGGCTCACCATCTCCTCTTCCTTCTTGCAGAATTGTCTTTTCAATGGAGAAGAACTTATTTTTGGCATGATATATGTGTACTCCACATAAGGGAGCATGTCTATGTTCCCTCAACCCTATTTCACTGACATTATCTAAACTTAACCTAACCTACTTTAACCTGATTTAACCTCTACCTAACCCTAACCTTAACCCAACGCTTACCTTAACCGATTGAGAAAATGGTGCTTGGTCCACAGCACATTAGCTTTTCCTGTAACCTTCACAGAGAGACATTTGATTTTGGGTTTGTTACAAGTACAGTTCTTCCCATTATTGATTCCCTTCGTGAGAAAGAATTCTCCATTTATTTATTGCATCATATTCAATTAGAATACTTTCAGTAATCATTCCTCTAAAACAAGATCAGAGAACAAGAATTAAGGCTAGAAAAGAACAAGCTCTCCTCATGTGCAAAGTGTACCCCCATGGAGCAAAAGAGCAGTAGGCCTCATAAATCTATTCTTGGTTTATGACTGTGACTTAAACATGCTTTCACAATATTTGCCATGACGTTTCTCAGATCATGTGTTTTCCAACTGTATCATCATCTGTAAACTGCATACACTAACTGCACCCCCCCCACACACACATACATTCTATCTCAAGACCTTGTCAAAGGCCAGAGTATTGAGCAGCAGCAGCGTGACCTTGTTTAAGCAACGACAAATTTTATTACGATGTTGGAGATTTTTAAGTGGAAGTATGTCTACAGCTTTTTTTTTTTTGCTTTAACTTATCATTATGAAATAAATGTTGATTTGATTGCAGTGTAATGGCTGTAGAACAATGACACCATCGGCGTTTAGATTGGTTCCCTATAGACCCCTTATTGCGTGACGTAAAAGCTGCGGCGTAAACAAGATGCGCGCGCAGAACGTGTGGCAAAATATGCCGAGAAACAACGTGCGTGCCTATGAAACTCACAGATGAAAGCGTATAAAACTTAAAATGAACAGAGAAAAGTTAGAAATTTGAGAAAATGGAAATCTCCGAATATGTTGAAGGTCTAGGAAGACAGAAAGCATTACGAGTCGAAACTTAGGCTAAGCACAGGAGAAAAACTTCCCGATCCGTTGATGCTTGCTGAAGCTCAGTGAACAAGTGAGAGGAGGGGAGGGGATAGTGTAATGTGCACAGATCGCTAGCCCTTGTCTAATTGGTCGTACTCTTTAGTCGAATGGTTAGCGTAGTCGCCCGTGGAGAGCTGGGTTCGCATCCCGATTGCGGCGGTTCCCGGGCTGCCCCCCGAATTCGCTACAGTATGTTCAATCTCAACTCATTCGTGTAAGAAACTGATACATTGTGGAGTTAGAAAACAACGAGACAGGAGACGTGAGAGTAGACGTAGTCGAGGTAGTTTACTAGCTCCAACTTTACATGTCATATATTCGACAACGACACTGAACTCTCTGGACCGGAAGCGGAAGTGCATTCTCTCTTAGGTGAATGTCTCTAGTTATATAGATGTGGGTCACCACACAGGCCCCCCCAGAATTCACCTACACAAAACAATGCAAAACAGCAAAAGCGCAACTCATGAACATAAAAATAGACTCTACAACAGAACAGCCAATGACATAGTGCAAAGTCACGGGGAAAACAAGTGACGAGTCGGGGGGTGGACCCTGCGGCCATAACGGCTGCGCTTCACAGGAGGGGAAACAGATGGGGCCGAAACCCGGGCCATAGGCGGGGCCGAAGCAGGAACAGAGGCAGGTGCCGGGGCCGACCTAGGAGGGCGTCCCCGCCGCGGGGGTAGGGCCAATTGCATTGGCTCCCCAATGTCCAAGTGAGCAGGCTTGAGACGGTCTATAGCGACCCGCTCCGGCCTGCCCCCCATGTCCACCACAAAGTTCTTATCCCCCGCCTCCAGGACGCGGAAGGGCCCGTCGTATGGGGGCTGCAGCGGGGACCGATGGCTGTCGTGCCTAATGAAGACGTACCTCGCCGATGGCAGATCCTTGGGGACGTAGGACCGGGGGAGGCAGTGTTGAGACATCGGAACGGGAGCGAAGGCACCGGCAGCGCTCCGGGACGCACTGAGGTGAGAGGCGGCCGACCAGGGAGTCGTAGCATCCGGAAGAAACTCCCCCGGAACTCGCAGGGGCTGGCCATACACCAGCTCAGCGGAGGAGGTCTGGAGGTCTTCCTTCGGGGCCGAACGCAGGCCGAGCATGACCCATGGGAGCCGGTCCATCCAGTCGCAGCCAGTGAGGCTTGCCCGCAGAGCGGCTTTCATGTCCCGATGGAACCGCTCACAAAGTCCGTTGCTCTGCGGGTTGTACGCCGTAGTGCGGTGGATCTTCATCCCCAGGTGCTCAGCGACCGCCGTCCAGAGCTCCGAGGTAAACTGGGAGCCCCGGTCGCTCGTGATGTCACCCGGTGTGCCGAAACGGGCCACCCAGCAGCCGATGAACGCCCGTGCTACCTCTGCTGCCGTCGTGGAGGACAAGGGAATAGCCTCTGGCCACCTGGTGGCCCTGTCCACAATAGTGAGGAGGAACGTATAACCACGGGAGGGGGGCAGGGGACCCACCAGGTCAACATTGACGTGGTCAAACCGCCTCTCTGGAACCACAAACGGCGCCAAAGGGGCCTTGGTATGGCGGTGCACCTTGGCGCGTTGGCACGCCACACAAGAGCCGGCCCAGGCTCTAACATCCTTACGGAGCCCAGGCCAAACAAACTTGACGCTCACCAATTTGGTCGAGGCCTTCACTCCCGGGTGGGAAAGGCCGTGGACTGTGTCGAAAACTCAGCGCCGCCAGGAAGTAGGCACCAGGGGGCGCGGTTGACCGGTGGAGATGTCACAGAGGAGGGTGGTGTTGGCCGCGTCGAACGTCACGTCCTCCAGCCGTAGCGCCGTAGGGGTCGACCGGTAGTCTTGAACGGTCGCGTCCTTGGCTTGGTCCGCTGCCATAGCGGCGTAGTCGAGTCCCAAGTGAACGGCGTTAACAACCGCCCGTGAAAGGCAGTCGGCGACGGAGTTATCCTTGCCCGACACGTGTTGTATGTCCGTGGTAAACTCGGAAACCGCCGCGAGATGACGCTGCTGACGCCCAGACCACGGTTCTGAGGTTTTGGCCATACAGAACGTCAGCGGTTTGTGGTCCACGAAAGCGGTGAACTGTCGGCCCTCCAATAGGAACCTAAAGTGTCTGGTTGCGAGGAAGAGACCCAGTAGTTCCCTATCAAAGGTGCTGTATTTGCGCTCGCTCTCACGGAGTTGTTTACTGAAGAACGCCAACGGCTGCCAGCCCCCCCCCACCCACTGCTCACACACGGCCCCCACGGCGTAGTCGGAGGCATCCGTTGTAAGGGCTATGGGGGCGGCAGGCGACGGGTGAGCTAGCAGCGCAGCGTTGGCCAGCGCGGTCTTGGCGGCCACAAAAGCCTCGTCCATCCCCGAAGACCAGTCCAGCTCGTCCTTAGACTTCTTACCCCGCAGGGCCTCATACAGGGGACGCATGATGTGGGCGGCACGGGGCAGGAAACGGTTATAAAAGTTCACCATGCCCAGGAATTCCTGCAGCGACTGTACAGTGCGGGGGCGGGGGAACATGGTGACAGCCTCAACCCTGGCAGGGAGGGGAACGGCCCCCTGTGGAGTGATGTGGTGCCCGAGGAAGGTGATGGACGACTCCCCGAACTGACACTTAGCTGGGTTGATGATGAGGCCGTGTTCGCTGAGCCTGTCAAACAGCTGTCTGAGGTGCGTCATGTGTTCCTCCGCCGACGCGCTGGCCACGAGGATGTCGTCTAAGTACACAAACAAAAATGGCATGTCACGGAGCACAGAATCCATAAGGCGCTGAAACGTCTGCGCCGCCCCTTTAAGGCCGA
Source organism: Lampris incognitus (assembly GCF_029633865.1). Lineage (NCBI taxonomy): Eukaryota > Metazoa > Chordata > Actinopteri > Lampriformes > Lampridae > Lampris > Lampris incognitus. Next base: position 135,859,222 of record NC_079211.1, on the reverse strand, counting down.
AAGGCATACGTAAAAACTCAAAGAGCCCAAAGGGTGTGATGACAGCCGTTTTTGGGACATCCAGTGGGTGGACCGGCACTTGGTGATACCCCCGCACTAAGTCGATTTTGGAATAGATGGCAGCGTCCGCCAGGTGGGTAGAGAAATCTTGTATGTGCGGTATGGGGTACCGGTCGGGGGTCGTGGCATTGTTTAGGCGACGGTAGTCCCCGCACGGGCGCCAACCCCCGTTGGCCTTAGTAACCATGTGAAGAGGGGAAGCCCACGGGCTGTCAGAACGGCGGACAATGCCGAGGCGCTCCATAGTCGAAAACTCCTCCCTGGCTATTGCGAGCTTGGCCGAGTCGAGGCGTCGGGCCCGGGCGTAAACTGGGGGCCCCACTGTGGTGATATGATGTTCCACGCCGTGCTTGGCCACCGCCGAGGAGAAGGTGGGTGTGGTCAGCTCGGGGAAATTTGCGAGCAGGCGTTGGTATGGATCCCCGGTGGAGAGTGTGTTAGCGAGGCACAGCGCTCCAGCGCCCCCAAGCGTGCAGGGGTATGACGCAAAAGAGACGGCATCAATCACGCGACAGTTTTTAACATCCACCAGCAGGTTGAAAGCACAGAGGAAATCCGCACCTAGGAGCGGGGTGGATACAGCAGCCATCACAAAGTCCCAGCCGAAACGTCGGCCGCCAAAACACACGTCCACATGTCTGATACCGTACGTCCGAATGGACGTGCCGTTGGCGGCGTCCATCTGGGGGCCGTGACTGTCGGTCATCGTGTCCACAGCTTGTGCTGGTAGTATGCTGCGTTGAGCGCCAGAGTCAACCAGCAGCCGCCGGCCCGACAAGGAGTCTCTGATGAACAACAGCTTGCAGTCACGGCCGGCGCCCATAGCCGTTAACGAGCGCCGGCCTTGGCGTTTCCCTGAACCCTGTAACTGCAGGGTTTGCGACACCGTTTTGCTTTTGCCCCAAACCTGGCATGGTAATAACAGAGCCCGTCGTCAGGTTGGCGGCGGGCTGTCACCGCAGCCGCGGTGTCCATATAGTCGTACACAGGTGGTGGTGGGGCGGTCTGGTGGGGTAGCAGGGCATGCACAAACTGTTGCCGGTTGGCCAGGAAAACCCTGTCTGCTTCAGCAGCCAGAGAACGGTAGTCCTTGGAGGCGGCGAGAGGAGAACTGGCCAGTGCTGTGCGTACAGGTGCGGGGAGCTGCCTCAGAAAAATGTGTGTGAAAAGAAAGGCCGGATCAGCCGATCCCAGCACAGACAGCATTTTTTCCATTAAATCAGACGGTTTGCCGTCGCCGAGGCCATTCGGGGACAGTAAACGGTCTGCCTTCTCCAGCTCCGACAGTTCAAATAGTTTCAGGAGGAATGTCTTTATAGCATCGTACTTGCCAGCAGCTGGCGGAGCTTCCAACAGTGTCATTGCTCGCGCCGTTGTCGATGCGTCTAACGCCGCCACTACGTGGAAGTACTGCGTTGCATCCTGCGTTATCCCTCTCAGCTGGAACTGGGCTTCCACATGTTGAAACCACGGCCGTGGATTATGCTGCCAAAAGTCGGGTAGCTTCACAGTAGCGGTGTAAATGCTAGCGTTAGCAATAGCCATGTTGTTAGCACCGGCGTCGTCGTTGTCAGACATACTCGTATTAGTTGTTCGATCACGTCGGGGTCACCAATGTGGAGTTAGAAAACAACGAGACAGGAGACGTGAGAGTAGACGTAGTCGAGGTAGTTTACTAGCTCCAACTTTACATGTCATATATTCGACAACGACACTGAACTCTCTGGACCGGAAGCGGAAGTGCATTCTCTCTTAGGTGAATGTCTCTAGTTATATAGATGTGGGTCACCACAACATACCAGATATGAAAGGTTTTCTGCAAATCTTCGCGTTTTATATTTTGCTCTTCTGACCACGTCTTCCAGTCCTCCCGACGGATCGCATGAATCCACGCCTGTCTTCTTCGCTCTTGGATTGGAGTTTTCCCTTTCGGCATGGGATAAAAAAGGTGATGCTTGTTTTTCCATCTTTACGATTTGTACAACCGACAGCGCAACAACTACGAGGCATTTCGCTTCGTTTTAAATCAATTTCTCGGTGACGATCTCTTCGAAATGAACGTAGTAATGTTTACAAACGTGGCCCCTTTTAGCCTTACAATCTGCGCACGCACATTCGGCGCGTGTAAATAAGGGAACACGTCTTTTTTTTCTTACTTTATTGATACTTCAAATACATTCAAACAGAGCAAAATAGACACACGAGACACCACAAAAACAATAGATAGAAGATAAAAAAACAATAAAGACACAAAAGAGAAAGTAAATTATAAAAAATAAATAACAGAAAAAATAAGTAAATAAAGGTGAGATCATATTTTACGTAAACAGATTCAGAGATTTGCAGATGTTGATAGTTTTTAAAGCATTCGTGTTTTTTGAAGTAGAGATTGTCCTTATATATTGTTCAACTTCTTTTTTAAGTGCAAAGAGTTCAGACTTCCTGTTGGAGAATTTACATTTATGTATATGAAACTTGGCTAAAAATAAAAGCATATTTATAAAAGAGAATGCATCACCATCTTTGTGATTAAAATTATGAAAACCAAAAATAACATTCTTATAGTAAAGGTGAAAATCAGAAAAGACAAAATCAGCGATAAACTTGTGGAAGTCTCTCCAGAATTTATAAGTGAACTGACATGACCAGAATAAGTGGACACATGTTTCAGGATGCATTTGGCAAAAAGAACATTCAACATCTATATCATTTTTAAACTTTGATAAATATTGTTTTGCAGGGTAGAATTTGTGTAGCAATTTAAATGAAATCTCTTTGACTTTGTTTGTTAAAAAAAATCTTTGTGGTAACGACCAAACTTTCTTCCATTCAACATCATTCACAAAGTTGTTCCAAAAAAATGTTGCTGGTGGGACGGAAACTAGGCTATCCTGAAACATGGCTCTTATTCTGGAGTTCAGAAGTTTACATGATGAGAAGCAGACAGTACCAAGAGGAGACTGTGACACATCAGGAGGGTTGAATGATATGAGAGGAGAGCTGCCAGAGGACCTGAATAACATCCACAAACCAGAAGGGATAGCATCAAATACCACCGAAAATTCTCTAGGCGTTACTGGTACATTATATCTCATTAGAAATTCAGAGTAATTATATAGCAGCCCATCTTTTTTGAACAATTGACCAACTAAAACAAAACCATTGTTAAACCATCTGTCCAAAAACAATGTTTTGTTCTTATAAACAATATTACAGTTGTTCCAGATGAAACAATTCTGTGGAGAGAAATTGTGTTTGTATATCAATGCCCACGGTTAAAGGACCTGTTGATGGAAGTGAGAGTTTCAGATGTATTTTTGGAATGCTATAATTACATAGCAGCAGGAAATTAAGGCCGCCTAAGTTTGAGAATACATGATGTGAAATGAAATTCCAGATAGATGTGGGATTTTTCAAATATTTTTTTATCCGGTTTATCTTGAAGGTATTGTTGAGTGCACCAAAATCAATAAAATTCAAACCACCTTTGTCACATGCGCTTAAAGTAACAGATTTTCGTAAATAGTGGGTTTTGTTTTTCCATAAAAAATTGTTTAACATTTTATCAATTGATTTGCAGATTGTGTTATCGACATGTAAGGACTGAGCAGCATAGGTTAGACGAGAGATTCCTTCTGCCTTCGAAAGCAGAACTCTACCCCTTAGAGACAAGTCTCTCTGCAGCCAGTGATTAAAGATTTTTTGGGACTTTTCTATAAAAGGGCTGAAGTTTACAGAGCTTCTGGATTGCCTATCTTTAGTGATTTGAATACCGAGGTATGTTACAGAGTCTTTCACAGGAATCCCATGAATTGAGGTCGCCAAACAGTCTTTAACAGGCAAAAGTTCACATTTATTAAGATTAAGGAAAAGTCCAGAGGCTTTCGAGAAGGATTGGATACTGTTGATAGCGACAGAAACTTGCGAGGCATCTCTGAGAAAGAGAGCCGTGTCATCTGCCAGTTGACTTATAAATATTTCTCTGTCAGCTACGACCATACCCTTTAATGAACTGAGTTTAATATGTAAATTAAGGAGTTGTACAGAAAGAAGAAACAGATACACTGAAAGGGGGCACCCCTGCCTCACTCCACGTTTCAAAGAAAATCTTGGGGAAGTACCACTAACAAGTTTTATGGAACTATTACTATTGAAATATAAAGTATGAACTGCATTGCAAAAGGATTGACCAAAACCAAATTTCTTCAAAGCAGTAATAATAAAATCATGTTCTAAGGAGTCAAAGGCCTTATAAAAATCCAAAAGAAGAATAAAACTCTCATCCTGCACAAATTCTGGGTAGTCTATTATATCTAAGATTAGTCTTATGTTATTTGAAATATGACGATTCTGCATAAACCCGGACTGACACTCATCAATAACAGTATCTAAAACAGGTTTTACTCTATTTGCAAGAATCAGCGCTAGTATCTTGTAATCGTTGTTCAATAAGGAAATTGGTCGCCAATTATCTAAGAATAAGCGGTCCTTTCTAGGTTTGGGAATCAGGGTGATTAGGCCTTGAGATAAAGTGGGAGGGAGCGCACCCCTATCAATACTTTCCTTAAAGACTTCCACAAGAAATGGGGCTAAGCTGTCAGAGAACTGCTTATAAAGTTCGGCAGTAAGGCCATCTGTACCAGGAGACTTAGTAACTTTTAGACACTTTATAGCATCTGCGACCTCATTCAGAGAAATTGACCTATCACAGAGTTCACTGTCAGCCTCACTCAGCTGAGTAATATTATCTATGGAGTTAAAAAAAATCAGAAGCAGCTTGAGGGCAATAACTGGAAGAGTATAGTTTACTATAAAAATCAGCACAATACTTTGCTATGGTATTCTTATCGTTAGAAATTTTCCCATAAATATTTAGTTGTAGAATAGAGTTAATGCTGGATTGGTGTTTCTCGAGTCTGAAAAAATATGCAGAGTTTTGCTCTCCTTCTTCAAGCCACTTTTTGCGAGACCTAACAAATGCTCCTTCAGCTTTGCGCTTATAAATCTCATCCAACCTATGCTGCAAGTCAATTAGTTCTGCCTTATCATAGTCGTTGAGAGCCTCTTTTGGTTTGGATGTTAAAGATGTAATCTTATGTATTGTTTCATTCTCGTCAGCCCTTCTTTTCTTTGCCAAACAAATGCTATATTTACGAAAAAAATTGCCAAGTTCATATTTCAAAAGCTCCCAGTTGTTACAAAACATATTTTCAGCCCGAGCTTTGCTCCAGTGAAGCCTTATTAAACTATGAACTTCAGTAACTACTTCCTTATGCTCAAGGATAGTATTGTTAAGCTTCCAATATGACGCTTTAGCATCAGAAGACGATGGCAAAGAGATATTTAAGTGAAATGTTTTGTGATCTGAAAGCAGCATAGGAAAAATGTCAGTTTTAACTTCTTTCAAGTCTTTTGAAATAAGCCAATAATCAATCCGTGAGTGACTGGTTTGTGTCTTATTGCACCATGTGTATGCTCTTTGAGCTGGATGAGAATCCCTCCATGAATCTAATAAATCAAATCTTTGTGCAAACAACTTTACATGTGAGTTAGAGAAGTCTAAACCCCTAGAAGGCCACCTATCCATGCAATTATCAAATACAACATTAAAGTCTCCACCAAGGATTATAAAAGAACCTGGATATTTGGACAGCCAGTGCAGTAAACGCTCTTCCAACCTGTCAAAATAAAGATTATTCTCTGTTTGACTGTTAAATCCATACACATTGACTAAAATATAGAGTGTGCAACCTCAAGTATCAGAATAATATAATGACCGTCTTTATCACAGTCAGAGATTAAGATTTTTCCATTAAATCTGTTTTTCAGTATACAAACACCAGCAGAACGCTCTGTACCATGGGACAACCACAAATCATTTCCCCACTGCGACCTCCAGAAACACTTGTCTTGCTCAATTGAGTGGGACTCTTGGATAAAGCAAAAATCTGTGCCAAACTGCTTACAATATAAAAATATGGCTTTACGTTTCACATTACTTCTTAAACCTCTCACTTTTAAAGAGATAATAGACAACGACATAAGGATAGAGCAAGGAAAGAAAAAAAGAAAAAAGGACAAATAAGTGAAAGCTTAGACCAAATAAGTGAAGAAGTGGTTAAATTGAGAACTTGTGGTCACTTAAGAGAGTACTGTTGAAGGTGAGAACTGCAAACCCTGGATGAAGGACCAGTGAACTTGAGCCATAACAAAACGTATTTATAATAAAATACAGCCAAAGTAACATATAGCTCACCTCATGTGAGTGTGTGAGTTTTGAAGGCAAAAAATGAAATCTCTCACTCGTTTTAAATAGTCCAACAAAAATAGCTGCTGTTCAACTCACACAATACTCAGTGTATGCATGAGTGCTTAAAATAAAGTGCATATTCAAATTATAAATAACTGAGAAATATATGGCAGCTTAAACCTGGTTAGCGTTTGAGTGCAATTACACCTAATATCAAGTAACAAGAAAAAAGAGCAGTCAATGTAAGAGATGAATAGAAGGCAGTTGAACCGTGTATTACTTCAGTATGTACCTTGTGCTGCCTCAGAAAACGTCATTGAGGTGGAAATATTTCTTTCCCATTCACGAACGCGCGTCCCCCGACGAAAAACGCTAACTCGTTTTCCTTGCGTGCTTTATCCACGGCGGGCCAGAGTCGGTTTCTCCGGTCGCGGTCATCAGCTGACAGATCCTCTGCCAGCTTTAAGTTGTTGTCCTTCAGGAAGGCTGACTTCTTTGCGGCCCGCCAGACAGCATCACGGTGGACCCTGGATGTGAACTGCATGATGACGCCTCTGGGTTGGTTGTTGCTGGGTTTCTTAGGACCGAGGCGGTGCACCGTATCCACGACGTCTGGTAGTTTATCCTTCGCCTCCGGTAAAACAGACTGGCACACCTGGATAACCTCTTGCCGCAAGTCTTGCGTCTCCTTCTCGGCCAAGCCGTATAGTTTTAAATTCCAACGGCGTGAATAGCTCTCCAGGTGAGAGATCCGCTTCTCCAGTGTTTCAGCGTATGCCTTGTATTTTTCAAGCTGTGATTCAACGTTGACAACTCTGTCCTTCATATCATTTATCTCAGCACATACAGCATCAAATGACTCTTTCACGGCTGTGATTTGTTTAGTGTTCTCTTGAACTGCCATTTTCACCTCGGAGATCACTGTGGTGTTGCCACTGACCATTTTTTTCCAGCGTATCCGACCTCGAGTTAATCAGGCTAGTAAGAGACGAGAGCTGGGAGAGAACAGTAGTTGTCTCCGCGTCCCCAACTTTTCTTAGCTTACCGGCAGGAGAGCAACATGGTGTGAGAGGAAGCGAAGGAAAGTCTTCTTCCATCAGGGCAAATTGTGGTGGTTCGGGTACCGCTTCGAGATAGTCATGCATGGAGTCGAGAAAAGTATGTTTACCGTCAGCAGGCTTATCAGGTGTCGAAGTTGACTTCTTGGGTTGGCTAACGTTAGCAGGCTTGCTAGCGGGGTTGATGTTAGCTGTAGACTTCCTAGGTTCGTTCTTTCTTTTCTCAAGTTTGCTCATTTTGGTTTGTTGGTGTCAGCAAAAGTTGCGGGTGAGTAGTAATTGTCCAATAGGCACAAATAAAGTCCTTGATTACCGTATTTAGTTAAAAAAAAACAACAATTAGGTTTGCAGAGCTCACGAAAACGTCACAGCTCAGAGCGCCATCTTGGCAATCCTCAAGGGAACACGTCTATCCACGAGTTTCCTGGCCGGGGGGGTCGTCACTGGGGAAACGATTATGGGTAATACTTCCGGTGTTCGGCGGAAGCAGTATCACAGACCGGCGGCAGATTTGGCTGAAAAACTGTTAGCTATTGCTGTTTGTGTTAGAAAAAAAAAAAGACGACAAAAGTTGCTAACCTACATATAAAATGTCGTCACGGAGCTCGGGGACAACATGTGCTGTTCGTGGTTGTACGTACAACCAGACGAAACTTAATGAGTGGCTTAAACGGGAGTGCTTCGATCATACGCCTAAAACTAAATCAGACTGTTGCTGTCGGCGATGGTACACTTTACATCGCCTCCCGCAAGACGACGAGGCAAAAAGGAATTGGCTAAAGAACTTAAACTTTAAAAAAGCCCCCGTCAAACTCCTTGTTTCACTTTGTTGATAAGAAGCCAACGCTGGATAAGCCTTACCCAACACTTTTTCTTGGTTACGAGAGGCCACCTGACGAGAACAGACGCCGACTGATCAGGACTCATAATGTCGCATCATCAGCTAAGTTAAAGCGATGTCGACTAGTTTGCTAGTTTTGTTTACACCACGTTTTTTCAGTTTTCAGAATCGGACTATCCCTGACTATTCTTAACTTAAGCATTGTTTTTAAAAAATATTATTAGTATAAGAAAGAACCTGTCATGGTGACCTGGAATTTGTACTTGCCACGGAGATTGAACGTTACCCTTTATTTGGCAGGTGCTAATTTCATTACCCGTTTTAACAACAGATACAGAATATTTATTTTGAGAATATCAAACCTAGGCTATGTATCCTGATGTCTGTGTGCAATTTAGATTATGATTATCCAACCCTAGTCCCCCATACAACACCACTTTGTTTATAGTGCTTATTTGCAGTAGAGTAGTCTGACAATAGCTATAAGTAAGGCACAGTGTTTAAAATTGTTTATTTAAAGTAGCCCTAATTTTTTTTATTATTTGCCTTTCCAAATCCTTAACTGATAATATCATTAACTAATCACTAATTCATATTATCTGAACATTATACCTTAAATTTGTGTACATTTAATTCCGTCAGTCTTTGTGTACTTTTCCATCTGCTTGAATTGGTAACTACTGAAGCAATACGTTTAATAAGGTTTTTTGTTTTTTTTGTACTGATCAACCTGTCTGTAACTCAGTGTTGTATTGTATTGTTTGTTTGTTCCAGGACAGGTCTGTCTTGAAAATGAGACCCCGTTGTCTCAACGGGATTACCTGTATAAATAAAGGTTAAATAAAAAAATGTTGTTACCTAAATATGCACTTTATGTATTACCTGTAGATGAGTCTGGTGAGATGGAGCCTCGCTTTCCCTCGGACGGACATCCGCTCCATGGAGAGAGCTCCGGGACTTGAGAGGATTCATTCTCTCTATTCGAACAGTAAGTAACACAACCTGCCTACTTATTAATGCTACCGGATGTTTTACTCGGCCTTTATCGCTGCACTGAGATGGGAGTTTCTAGTTCAAATTGTGGTTCTTGCGGTTGTTTCTTGCTTTGGACAGTAGCCATGCTGCTAATAAACGGAAAGCGATCCGGTTATCTTTGCGACAGTGGCGCAAACAACGACAATACCACTTGGAAACGCTAGGGGGGGTTAAAAGTTTTCTACTTCCGCTTTAGCGAGTTCGGCGTTATTTTCCTGCCTTGTGCTGTCCTTTGTGTTTGTTCTTGATTTGGCATATTTATAGATCACCATACTACACCATGAGGAAATTCAGTTTTTTTTAAAGTTGTAAAAAACATCTGTCCTGTAAAGAGAATATCAAACATTTGCAAATGCTTACATTGTAAATAAAACACTTCCTTTTAAACCTTCCCTCTTTCCGGTCACTGAGAAAAAAATGAATTGTATGCTAAAAACCGGTTCATGTATTTATAATCATGTCAACTAATAAGTCACTTTCTCATCAACATCTTTATTGAATGACTCTTTATAGGCACTGCAAGTTTGTTTGTATAGCACATCTACTCATATATTTTCGGCATGTGTGTGTGTGTGTGTGGTGTTAGTGTAGATAGCGGGACCGAAAACTAAAGCATTTATGATCTTAATTCTTTTTGGAGGTGGTAGGTATTGTCTCAGAGAGTACGGGGAAAATCCCAGAAAATTAAAATAATGCATAATTATGCATAAATATGCAAAATATGCATTTTTCTAAAAATGGCTAAAAACCACTTTTCTTGGCATTTCAGATGATTCTGAGTATTTTTGATTTTTTCACCTAAAATGTTTTTTCTGGGACACCCCCCCCCCCCCTTAACCTGGAAAATGTGACCCTCTCCCCCTTTAATGTTATTGTGTATGCAATGTCATGTATGTGAAATATGCTTGGTGACCATCGTCTACTACTTGCCATTTAGCCCCTTTCCACCCCCACTTGAAGTGGGGTACCGCTACATTGTAGCGGGGTTCTTCTATTCATACATAAAGGCATTTCATAAAGTGCTTTAAATAAAGGTATAAAAACACATTAAGAAATACAGATGATATAAAAATATTTTTAAAAAACGAATTAATTGATAATGTAGAGGAACAAAACTAGTCATAAATGGTTAAACATTAAAAGGTTAATCTGATGGAGCCTCCAAATAAAACGCATTGAAATTCAGTCCACAAGTGCAACTTTTTTAACTGGAGAAAGCTCTCTGTTTACACGTTTACCTTGTCCAACCAGGAACTGTCATTTTGTCTCAAAGTTCACAAAGCAAGTCAACCTACCCTTTACTAAGATTATGAGTAGGCTAAAAGATGACAGTCAGTTTGAACGACTGTTACCAAATCACCGTATTCATTTGAGTGATACTAGATAACAGATTTCACAACTTTGTATTAAAAAAGCACAAGATAGGTATTGAAATTATTTTGCACAGAACTCAAGTTCAATAAGTATTTCTTAAAATGAAATGTCAGGACATCGCAAGTACACTAAATCAAAGATTTCAAAATATCAATGACCCCAAAATACATTTGCATTAACAGCAGCCCCTGAGCTATATATTTTATATAAAACCAGCAAAATTACCCGTGGCAGTCTTTGGATCCCCATTTCAAAAATCACACAAACAGTCCAATAATAGATTAAAGTAAAAAAAATGAACAAAACTGTACGGGGGATCGTCGTTTCAGTCTGGCTAATACAACAAAATTCAAGGTGGCCACTGGAATAGATTAAAAACTTTCAAAAGTTTTTGCAGTTTAGCACTTTTTTCCAAAGAGGCAGTGTTCCAGTACTTAGGTAGAAAGCGATTTTACTGGAGCACAGCATAAGACTGTCACACAATATGTGCAAAAGTGATTACACAAAGAGAAAAAAAAAAGTTTTACAGTCTGACAATTTGATAAGCAAAGAGGCCTGTTGGAATCCTGTCCTACCTGTGTAATTTCTTCCTGCACTGGAAATGCTCAAATTATCTTTTTGAACCCCTTCAGGGATATTTATTACCAAAATCAGAGGAGGAAGGGTACATCCCACATGTGTCGTAGGGAGGTGGCGGTTCAGCAGGTTGGGGTGCCGCCGAGAACTGTGGTGGAGCGCTGCATGCTGGCTGGTTTGAGGTCCCTGACGTTTCAAATCCAAAACCAGCATAAGCCGGGGGTTGCTCAAGAGCAAGTGGCTGCGTGGCAGGCAAAATGACTATTGGGAATTTGATCTCTGGATCAAAGGCATATTTCACATCCAGACAGACCTGTGGAAAACACAACTCTGTTGAAAAATCTGCATAACGTGTCCAGGACAACATGTCCAGGACATGTCTTGAACACAATCTTATCTTTATGACTTGGGATTGTCTCAAATTGCCATCAGATGGAAGGACCAAAATGCATTTGAAACAACTTGCACCTCCGAAGATTTTGAGAAGGCATGGAAGGCAAGTAAAAAAGGATTTTGTAACCTTGGTCTGTTAGGAATACTCTCAAGCTAAAATACTTTTAAAAGACATTCATTCAGTTTACAGTGATTAACAGGTAGCCCATTCCTTTGCTCAACGCTGATAAGCCCTAGACCTTAAAGTTGAACTTATTACAGGTCTGCAACTCCCTCACACCAAAGAAGAAAAGGGTCTTCACAAGAACTGTGTGCAGGCCGTGGATTCTCAACTAAAGTGTACTAGACATGCACAAATTTAGTCATAGCCTTCTCACACATGACTGAAACTGCCTGACATGAAATCACATCATGAAATTAATTTTGCTACTCTGACATCTGACACACACGTGAAATGTTTTCAGTGGTTAAAAATGGGAGACCTGGCAAAAATAGAGTAACACAATATTTGCTTTTGTCAGTGTACGGGTAATCAATTCGTACGTAGAACAAAGTAATGGGATGCAAATACTATGACCTGGGTTCTGAGTAAGATATCAAGGAAGGAAAATGCACTCAAACCGCTGAGTGTTGAGGTGTCACACTCTCCACCTTTTGCTGCATGCATGCAGTAACACGAAGACACAAATGCACAAAAGTCCCCACAAATCAATATTTAGACATACATGTATACTTGCAGTATTTGAAGTGTGATTCATGAAAAAAAGTGTAACAAACATTGGCTTCAGTATTTTGACTTGAACTCTGACTTAAGAGTCCGATTACGTTATTATAACACTCATTTGATAGAAAAACAGAAGGACCGAAAGTCGTTTTTTTTGTTTTTTGTATCCTGTGAGAATGCAATTAAATCAACTTCCAGGTGCAATGTAGGCTTAAACTCTTGCAAATGTGCTATCCTGGCAGACACAAGCAGCACAAACACAAATACACGCATGCACAAAAGTCTGTCATATGCTTACCCTGATTCTGTACTCCACTTTAATAATGCTGCAGTTGAGAATAGATGTTGTTATAACTGGGGGGATGTGGATGATACTGGTGACAATCCGGTTTGTTGAGGGTGGGATTGATTCCCCAACCACTTTAAAGAGGTCTTTGGTGCAAAGCTTCCTCTTCCCATTTGCAAAGAAGCTGTGCTTTGTGTATATACAGCACTTGGTCTTGATTTCACGAGACGACTTATTATGAACTGAGGCCATAATTTTTATTCCTTCCCCTACAAAACAGACCAGAAAATATTTCATCACAACAGCCCTCATTGCAAAAATAATAGCTTGTGCCTATGTCTTTTACGGTATATGATAAGTCTCACCTAGGTGGTAACCCGTCTTCGCAAGATTCACGTCCATCCCTACACTTCCGGAGGTAAAGATCTTCATTTTCTTATCCTTGGACCCATACTGTGGCATCTGCAAGGAAACACAGATGAACTCGCTGAATGAACCATTAGTACTATTAGCAACATAAAAACAAATACTACAACTAATAACACGGCCTTCTTCCATAAAACAAGCATGGCTCTCCTCTTCTTGAGGTTAGTCTCAAATCCCCAAATTAAGTACCTGCATGTTAACCCGTTAAAAGTACTTCTTGGGGAAACAATCTGTGGCAACTACTTTTCCCCCTTTTCAATTGACATTTAAAGAAAAACATTACAATTTTCAGTGCTTAGACATAATAAGTTCAATGTGTACATCAATAGCAGTGTTCCATTAATTGTCAAGCGAATTTTAAGGGAATTTTTGAAATGTTGCAAAAACGAATGCGAATTAGGTGTTTCCATCAACTGGTTTGAAGTGAATAAACTAGGCTACGCAAAGTGTAGTTTCTTCAGAAGTTGGCGGTATAAGCTACATTACACATGGCTGTAATAAACAGAGTAGAAGAAGTAGAAGTTCTGAACCAGAAACAAAACCAGTCAACTTGGCCATCTACGAGAGAAAATGGAGAAAAGTCGGGCGTCCGGGTAGCGTAGCGGTGTATTCTGTTGCCTACCAACACGGGGATCACCAGTTCGAATTCCTGTGTTACCTCCGGCTTGGTCGGCTATCCCTACAGACACAATTGCCCGTGTCTGCAGGTCGGAAGCCGCATGTGGGTATGTGTCCTGGTCGCTGCACTAGATCCCCCCACATGCTACGTCCCCCTGGCGAAACTCCTCACTGTCAGGTGAAAGGAAGCGGCTGGCGACTCCACATGTATCAGAGGAAGCATGTGGTAGTCTGCAGCCCTCCCCGGATCGGCAGAGTGGGTGGAGCAGTGACTGGGACGGCTCGGAAGAGTGGGGTAATTTGACAGGTACAATTGGGGAGAAAAGGGGGGGGGGGCATGGGGCGAAGTCTTCAGGAATTTGTTTCGATTTTTCTTTCATGTTAGCCATTTTGGCGATGTTTCATGCTATCTGGAGATGAAAACAAAGAAATATGCGTTATGGGAATATCCGGGAAGACGCCAACAGCGGAAACAGCTGATCAGTCATGTAAGTTAAATATTCCCAACATCAGATCTTATTCGGCAAAGGTATTTCCATATCCCATTTAGCCTAGTAACTCTTTTTCAAAAAAGGTAGACCCCCTCAAGCATGTGTAACAACTTTTTTGTGAAACTGAGGAAGTTTTTTCACAAAATTTTCATTACCATAAACCTTTTCTAATGCGATACTTAAAATGCGCATGAAAATACGTTATGGAAACACTGCTATTGTTATA